>NC_048220.1:66212893-66231773 GCF_002007445.2 Ailuropoda melanoleuca | reverse complement strand
GACAGCCCCGAAACACCTTGGGCGGACGCCCCGAGCGCTCGGCAAATCGAGATTCCCAGCACTTTGCGGGAAACGGAGCCGGGCCACCCCCTATGTTTCAAACCAAAGGCACAAAGGGGGGTGAGAGGCCCGGGGAGGGCGCGCCTCCGCACAGGGGAGTAACCACTGGGCTGACTTCCCTCCTCCTTTCCATTCCGCCTCACCAGTTTCTCGGGCTTTTTTTTCTCTTATCCTCTGCCACGCTCAGAGGCTCGGTGGGTGGGAGTGTGTGTGTGTGTGTAAATGTGTGTGTGTGCGTGTGTGCAGTTAGGTGGAAATTTCATAAGACTATGTTCTACACTTATAAACTTGCCAGGATGGGGGAGTATGCTCTCGAGTAAATGCACTGGTGGGAGAGTTTAAGCGACTTATTTGGGAGGAAATAGGGGGTCAGATTTGGTCTAAGTGGAACATCTGCAAAACATTCAAGCAGCTTATTCAACAAAGAATCTAGCCATTTATTGTAGAAATAATAAAAAGCCACTAATGATTATGGTTCCCACCCCTTCCCCCAAAAGGCCAAATCCTAATGAAATAATTCAAAGGTAGGCCTCATTTCCTAATAGTGGAATTAAACAACAACAAAAAAGAGCCCAACTAAACTTTCCAGCTCTGCTTTCTTAAGGGCCTGGGAACCTTGCTGAGAAATTAGGTAAATAAAAGGCGGGCTGGAATTTCTGTGGAGCTCAGGCAGCAGTGCCCCGACTTGCACATAGTTCTGCTTTGATACACAATTAAATTACAGTAAATTCCTCTTTAAATAATAAAATTTGGAAGACTCTTCAGGATTCGAAGATGTCTGGGGTTAAGTAGCTTTTAAACCGTCAGTTTTCAAATGGTTTGTGCAATGAATAGCTACCTTTAAATCCTAAAACCATTATAAATATGCTATACATCTGGGTGCCAGTTTATCTCTCCATATTTCTTTTTAAAATGAGGGAAGCATTCATAAAAAGCTACTTGGCACACTTTATTTTAGGAAAGCAGATGTTAATTTTTTCACGTATCATTTTATGACCAAGTACATGTGTAACGTTGGAAAGCATCCAGAACGCCTCTATTATTTGCTAAATGACTGTTAGTTGAGGCATATTATTCTCAGCCTAACCATGGTATAGGTTATATCAATAAAGTAAACATCTGTGATTTTTTTTTTTTTTTAACCAGGGGAAGGGGGTATAAAGAGTTACTATAACCGAAGGAAAAAAAGAGTTTGGGTAGGAAGAGCACACCTGCGTTGTAGCAAATAGGATATTTATATTGTTCGGTGCAAAACAAAGTCCCTCAGTCGGGCACTCGGGGATATTTTACATGGCGGGAGATAAAGTTGAAAGCCTTTCCAGGCGTGCCAAATGGGATTCTCCCTGTGGCCTTCTGCGTCGCAAGATAACAGGTACTGAGCGCTCCTGGCGGCGTCGGGCCTTGGCCCGCCGAGCCCCCCTCCCCCGCCAGCCAGCCCCAGGCCCGGCCCGGGTTGAGCCAGGCGCTCAGGCTCTAGGAATTCCCAGGCACAGCGGAAATTTCAGCGGGGTTCCCAGCCTAGAAATATGCTCGGGAAGCGTCCTCATTTGCCCTGCGTCGCTCGAGGACGCCGGCGCCCAGGATAAGCCAGTGGCGTGATAATTAATGGAATACAATATTTATAGTCCGATGTATTGACTCTGAGGCAAGCGCGCCGTGTAGACAGTCCGTGGGGGTCTGACAAACAGGAGGTGAGTGAACAAACGTAATGACCAGAGTATTTATGTCTATCCGGTTTACTCACTTAAACCTGAGCTATGTAACATCATGATAAATATTAATATCCACCTAGACAGCTCCACCGTCCTCCTAAGCTCTCCCTTCCTGAGCGCTGCCCTTTACAAAAAGGCCAGAGAGGAGGTTTTTAACATAAAATGCTGCAAATATGAAAAATAGGTCACCAATAAAATTGGTCTCAGCATGGAGCGTAATTGCAACAAAGTGCCGCCGAGTAAAATCGAGGAGAGAGCTGGCTGAGGCGGCACAGTCGCGAACCATCTGGTGTGTATTAAAAGTGGTGCTGTAAATATTGCTGAGAGCTAATGCATTATCGGCTTCTATAAGTGCACAGGGCCTGTAAGCTTTCCATATGTTAGAATATGTAGATTGGGTGAGAGAAGAGAAAGGTGTCCTATCAATTACGGGCTTCTAAAGCATTGTTTTGCCCACTCTTTGTGGGATTTTGGTCAAAAGTGTAGAATATTCACTCTCAATTTCTCCTTCCCACCCCTTCCCTTTCCCTCTTCTCTCAGCTCGCTCTTTCTCTTTTTCTCTAGCTCTTTCTCCCAGCTCCCTCCTTCCATCCCCTCCTCCTCCCTCCCTTCTCTCCAAGGGGATAGGACAGGCTTTGCTGACGTCACTTCACATCAGTAAAAGAGAGTAACTGTTTCAGAGAGAGGGAGAAAAAATTCATCTGTTTTTCATCAGTGCTAAAGTTTTGCCTTTTTAATAGAAATGAGCTGCCCGGCCTGAGTACTCCTTCTGTTTTGAAGCTTTTGGGGTGAGGGGAGTGGGGGTGGTCAAAGAGATTGGGAGGTGTTCTTCATCCTGTGAGCTGAATCATCCTATAAGTGGTTCTAATGCCAGAATCAGTTCAAATAGATGAAACTAATTAAAATAAGATGTAAAGATGATGTCTTCTAGAGAGTTCACATCCACACCTACCAGGCAAGTTTTGCCAAGGAGGGTGGAGGGCTTCTGGCTCCATGGCACTTCTACTTTGAGTCCTGGAACTTCTTCCCTACTCTCCAGTCCCTCTCTTCATAATTCCACCCCCCACATACCGAAACCGCCACACACAGCACACCTAATAATTTTCCTGCTGTCACATTACTTTTCTAGGGAAATCAGAGTCCTCCTTTTCCTGACGATACCCCACATTTAAGAGTTTACTGTAATTACCCCCTCCTCTCCTCTGAGGTCCCCCCTCCCATGTCCCTCAGCTACAAGTTTTTACGCAAATCCAGTGCTAGGAAATTGCCTCATATTGTCCCACAGAGATCATTCTCCGGCTCCCAAATTTGTCCTCACCTCTTTCATTCGCCCTGTTCCATGTCATCCTCCCCTTCCCCTTCTTTTCTGCCCGCCTCGCCCTCTGGTGCACACACGGTACAAACGGCCAGCACTTCCAGTGTGGATAAACCTGCTGGTCGTGACAACCCAAGTTCAATCAGCAAATAAATAAAACTCTTACTTTTTTTTTTTGGCTGCCGGCTGCATTCCCCCTCTGGCCGTTGCCTCCTTTAATTATAGGAGCTATATTTCTTCCCTGGGAGACATTCGAGGGGATTTTTAGTTGGAAACTCGTTTCTGCTGAGTTATTTTGGAGCCAGGACCAGTGAGTGAGTGGCCCATACCCACAGCTTTGAGTGAAGTGCAGATTGAGACATATCGAGTTCCCTCTAAAAGGATCATTTCATGTGGGAGGTTGGACACAAAGTTTGCACTCGTGACTGGCATTCCAGTGAGAGACATGCATATTTTAAAACAACAAAGCAAGCAAGAAAGAAGGCTTAGGGGAGGGGAAAAATTTGGAAAGAAGTTACTAAGTGACAAACATCTGTCAACATGGGATAATTTGTACACTCCGATGTAAAACTATCTGCCTCATTTGATGGAGTTCAAGGCGCAAGATGTAGGAGAGCAGCTGATGAGTACTTATCCCTCTGAGATGTAGTTAACTAAGACACTTTTCCCAAAATAGGTGTAAGGTGATTAAAACTGCACGAATGAGTAAAACCTTAAAATGTTTCGTAGAATAGTGGAGGCCTCTAAAATTGTTCATTTCTGATAGTTCATTACAAAATTAGGCCCTATTTGATTTTGAAAGATGTGCTTTACTTCAACGACGGACTGATAAAGTAATAAGCAGCACATTTATTATGGCAAATCAAATGAATTTTGTCATCACAAAAACAAAACCAAGCAGAAGAAAGCAGAGAAACAAAAATCTCCAACAACCCCTGGTTGCTATGTTCTAGAAATCTTTGAAAGTACTAGCTTTACATGTGTATGTGAGCCAAACATAGACACATCCACCTCTCTGCATGTCAACAAGGAGAAATGGCAAAATATTTTCAGAGAATTTTCTCTCTCATTTAAGCTTGGAGTTTCAACAAACATATTACACTTTAAGAGAGAAAAGCAAAAAAACAAAATAAAACAAAACAAAACTTCCTTCTTTAGGAGGGAAGTTTTTAAAAGCAGAGTGAAAGATCAGGCAAGATCCTGAAACGTCTCTTTATACCCTGAATCTCCATCAACCACATGGAAGTTCAGCCTCCAGCTTCCACCGAGAAATCTTTTTCTCCTCCAGATCTGAAGACAAAAGGAGAGGAGGCCTGGTGGTGAGCGGGATATCTCTGTTAGTTGTCAGCGCAGGTCCATGGGTTAGGAATGCTAATGAGGCTCTTGGCCAGCTGAAGACTTGGTTCCCTCTCTCACACCCTGACGCTCACACACACTCAGGCTCCTGCGTGCCGACTGACAAGCACACAGACAGAGCCTTGTGCTCGATCCGGTCTCTCTCCTTTTTCCTCTGAGCCCAGAGATCGATCGCTGACCCCACTGTTGGGCCAACGCTTTATTTATCTGGCTGTGCGATGATATTATCAGCTTTAAACGTTATATACAGCAAATGTCCCCCTAAATCAACACAATAGGATAGCTTGCAGAGACCAGCCTGGCCTGTCTGAAAGAAATCCCTGGCTATCTCTCTTTCTCGTTCTCCCTCTCCCCTTCCTTACAGACACCCCTTCTCCTTGCTACCTTTACAGCCACAGATATTTTATACAATGGACTTGGGGATTTGATCCCTGGCTTTCAGCTTGGTTGGAGGAGGCCTTAGCAGGCTAGGAGATGGATAGACACCATTATCCACCCATCACTGTGATCTCCATCAGGGGTTCCCTTGTCAGCCGGATCCAACTGCCTAGACCCACTCTATTCACATGACCTGGATTTCTCAAAATTGGGGTGGAAGAGAAGGCGAGGGGTGGAGAATCGAGGGTGCAACCTTGCACCGTGTTAATTGTTTTCTTTCCTCTCAATTACATTCATAAACCTATTTTCTGCATTGCATGTTATTTCTTTGTGCTTCAAAATTGAAACCACGTGCAGCCTTCTTCCCTCCGCACACACAATACATGCGCTGCCCCCTCCCCCAACCCATCACACAACTATTTACATCTTGGTTACTCACTCTGCGCTCCGGCCCAGCCTGGGAGAAGAAATTGGCCCCATGGGATTAGGTGAGGCTTTGTAAAAGCATCTCTCAAATCCGTATCTCGGGCCCCCATCTGGGAGAGAGCCTCCTGGACTCCCCTCCCGGGCCTCCTCCCACCCTCTCCTCGCACAGGTGGTTGCGGCTTAGTCCGAGAGAGCTAGCAGGGAGGACATCCAGGGAGAAAGGCAGCTTCGCAGTGTCCCGCCAGGCCCACCCGCGGCCCGCCCCTCACCCTGGCCCTTTCGGCCCGCCCGCGGGGGTCAGCGGTGGCGGCGAGCGCGCCTCTGCTGCCCCCTGGTCCTTGCGCCCTGGGCACGGCAGAAACCCCCGCAGGGACCGGCTGTTCCCTGGGGAGCATTCTAGACCCAGGTCCTCCCAGGCAAAGAAGTCCCACCAAAAATAAATAAATAAGCTCCAAAGGGGGGAGGGGGAACTGGAAAATGGATTCGCTGACAAGGAGAGATAATAAATGAGAGGCGCTTTCAGATAGATATCTCAGACGTGAAATTGCGCCCAGCTGGTTGTGTAAGCAAACAAATAGTTTCATGTTAGGAACTCTCAACTTGTGGCTTGATGAATAGAACACGACAGAGGTAAATGGGTCTTTAACTCATTTAGGAATACAACTCTTTGGCTTTCCAAGTAAAAGGCCCAGTGACGCCACGGATCCTGAGCAGGCCCTCTAACAAGAGTTTTATTAGTTTCCACTTGTGTCTCCCTGCCTACCCCCCCCACTCTCCTTCAGGGTTTTCCATTTGCAGAGACGTTCAGGTGATTTGTTCTGGAGAATCGAGTAGCTTACTGGAGGTGACTCTGGCTCTGTAGGAGATAGAAGGGCTGCCTATAAGCCGAGGAGGATTTTTTTAAAAAATAAACTTTTTGTGCTCTCTAAGCAGATGAGCTCAAGTGGGCTTGGATCGAAGGGGCTCCGTATCCCTAGTGCCCCCGACCTCAGAGCTGCGCGATGGGGCGTTGCGGAGCCCACCCAGACCCTTTGCTGCTGCCAGAGACCGAGAGCCTGAACCAACGTAAGGGGCAGAGTCCCGAAAGCCCAGGGCTGTTCTTGTGGCCAGGAGGCACGCCCATCCCCAGCCCCGGGGCTTCCCCCAGGCCTGGGTGCCATTGGGGTGTACAGGTGGAGGCAGAGGCCGCATTTTCACTCCCTTCGGCCACCCTTTGTCCCCTGGCTACAAACGAGGCAAAGCCTCATGCCCTAGAAATTCCCAGAGGAGAGCATGTCCTAAGATGGCTTTTTTGATCTTTTCAGAAAAGCTTGTGGCTAACGTAGTTTAAACTGACTTCAAAGCCCCCAAAGTTCTCAGTCGCCCAGCAAGTGTTTGGGTTAGAAAGGGGAGCGCTGACTTTCATATGTCACAGATAATTTTGAGAGGGAAGTCACCTTGTGTGGGCCGCTCTCCAACAGTTATGATGTATTTCCTCTGGCCTTGGGGACCCTGTCAGTTCTATCCTGCCCAGTTAGCCCAATCCTCTTCTCCTAACTCCTTAGGGCTGCTACATCTCCGCAGTCTAAGGTGGGGCTGCGCGCCCCAAGGTAACCGTGGGGCCTACACCTGCCTGCGGCCTCACACCCAAGTTCCACGGCTCCCCCTGGCGCTTGGCTCAAAAGCGGGCTCATTGCCCAGGGGCCTCTGGCCGGCCACCCAGGCAGACGAGACTCCCACCGCTTCCTATCACGTTCTGTCCAGTGGCTTCCAGAGTCCGAGGGGAGGCAGGACACTGAGCAGGGGCCGCCCGGCCACTACTGGGGCTGCTTTTCTGCACAGCGAGGAGGCCATGGGACGGCTCGGGCCCTCAGCTCTTGGGCTGCGGACACTGGCCAGTCCAGCCAGGGAGCCTTGAGAATGCTCAGGGAGCAGAGAGGGCACTTCCTGGCTGTTGGAAGGCTTAACCCGTGGCTTAAATAGTGCATTCTCAGCTCCTAAACCTTCCGTTAGCGTGAGCAGCTTTGTGGGTCCGACTGCGGGCGCTGAGTGTGAAAAGCCACGGAACTCAGGCAGCTTGTCTCGCCCTATGCGGGCACCCACAGAGCCACTCTTCTCGAGACACACAGAGACCTCTGAAGACGAGTGCCTCTCTGAGTGTAATGCTACTAGGGAGACGGCACAGGAGAAACCCACTGCCTGCAGCCCCCAGCCAGCTCCGCTGAGCATGGGAGCAGACCACCTTTTCCTTCTCCGTTCCACTCAGTGTCAGGGTCTCTTGGTTCCCTGACAGAGTCTGCAAGGGAGTCCGTGAAACCATACAGAGGAAGGCCTGCTCTTCCTCCTACGCTGTGCTAGTCAGCTCCGGGCTTAGACCCAGGCTTAGAAAGGTCGCAGGATTCTTCAGGCTGTGCGCAATACTCCGGGCCCAGTTCCTCAAGAGACAAGTTACTACTGTCACCTCTGGACCCAGGAGCAAGTGCCTCGTACATCCCAGGCCTTGGCTTCCGGAAGGGTCCGCACACTGGGCACCTTGTGCTTGGGCCTCCATATTGAAATTAATTGAAAAATACGTTTCCGACCTACAAAAATGTTTATCTGTTTTCATCAGAGGGATCACACTGTAATGAATATATTTACATCTCATTTCAAGAAAGGCCGCAAAGATCGGTGAGCGCTTGGAGGCAGCTCGTCTCCCCTCCCCCTCAGTGCCCAACTGCAGCCTACCCCACCCCGATCCCCACATTCCCTGATCAGGCAGCCCTAGAGGGCTCTCTGAGACTTTCTGGGAGGTGGTCAGGAGTTAAATATGAGCTCTTCCCTTGCCCATTCGGCCTTGGGTGCTCACTCTGCAGGGAAGTCAGCCTAGGCCCAAAGACATTGCCCCTGGGGGTAGTGCAAAGGCTGAGGCCCAGGGCAGGATGGGGCCCCTGCGAGGGCAGGAAGGCCCCTCACCGCCCCACACACCACACACTGTACCCCACCCCTGCCTTCCTAAGGCTCAGGCCGGGTGGCAGGTGGACCTGCGGGGGTTTCTCCACAGAGAGCGTGGCATTGCCCCTCGCTGCACTGCACCTAGAAATATTAAAACCTCAGGTGGCTTGGAGCTTGTTAATACATTTTTTTAAAGAATTTATTTATTTATTCCACAGAGATAGAGACAGCCAGTGAGAGAGGGAACACAGTCAGGGGGAGTGGGAGAGGAAGAAGCAGGCTCATAGCGGAAGAGCAAGAGCCTGATGTGGGGCTCGATCCCATAACGCCAGGATCACGCCCTGAGCCAAAGGCAGACGCTTAACCGCTGTGCCACCCAGGCGCCCCATTGTTAATACATTTTTAAAGGAGTGGGAAACCTGGAGATTTCCAGGCAGCAAATGAAAGCAAAACTTTGTCAATGACTTCTGAAAGTGAAGCTCTGGCCTCATCCAAGGCCTGTTTGGGAGTGAGGGATGGGGGAGGAGGTAAGAGGTGTTATTTCAAAAGATCTGGCTTTATTAATACGTTAGGGAAAAGCTCCCTTGGTAGTATGTGTTCTCGCAGTGCCGACTAGAATCCTATAAAACATTCATGCTCCAAAAGCTGTAACAGAGAGCAGCCCCCCACGCACACCCAAAGAGAGGCCTCAGAGGCAGGTTTCTGCCCTGCAAGGGCCACTAGAGCTCAACGCTGCTTCTGGAAAGAACCTGCTCTAGCCTGGCTCACCAACTCCCAAGTTCTCGGTCCACACCCCTAAGTGCCACAGTGGGGGCTTTCCCTTCATCCAACTGAGCTTGCGAGCCCTCCAGGGAACCCCTGTCACAGGGTCTGGAGCGAAGGGTAAACCCTAGCCAGCTCTGCAGCAGACCATACGGGGGAGCAAAGGTAGGTTTGGCAGTGTTGAGGCCCTAACTCCCTCCCTGCACTGGGGAGAAGCCGACGGTCCAGCTATAGGCACAAGAGGCTTCTGAGCAGGCCCCCGCCCCCCCGCCGCCCTCCCTCGACCCTACCCCCCACACCAGCTCTCCACTCCTCTCTGCAGCCTCTCTAGCCTGGCAAGTTCCCACCTGCAGTCAATGAAGCAGGTGGTTCCCAAACTCGGCCCCCACTTGCAACCAAGTCTACCCCAGCTTCCCGCGCAGGGCACCAACCATCCACAAGGTCCTAAGAGCTGCTGGGAGCAACCAGGGTGCCCTGCACTCTCCCCACCCACCCCAGCCCACACAGAGCCTGACCCTCCGCATTTACAAAACCAAGGCAGCGGCTTGGTTTTAGGAAACAAATCTAGACAACTTAGTAATGGGCCTTAAAAGTTTCCACCCTCACCTCCCCATTCTAATAACAATTGGAGTAGAAATTAATTGGAGGGTTCTCTTGCACTTATGACATCTGTCAAGTAACCAGACACATGGGTTTTGCTAAATTCTTTTATTTTTTTGTTTAAATTTTCACTTCAATTTTAATTCTTGAAGAACAGCCTCGACAACATATATCGCACTCATTATAAGAAGCAAAGGGTTATATCAAAAATTATTAGTATAGAATCACAGGAAATCTGGTTTGGAACCAGAAAAAAATACAAAACAGATATAGATACATAGACACAGGACAATTTTTTTATAATTATTTGGAAAATGTTATTTTCCCCTAATTCTTGTTTCCTTTTTTATGTGCATACGATGTTTAAATTTTACAAAAAAATGAAAATAAAGACTAGTATTTTACAAAATGAATAACAATGTTTGGGGCATGTGTGTGTGTGTGTGTGTGTGTGGTGTGTGTGTGTTTCTACATAGAATTCAGTCCACTTCCATGTGTGTTGTTTTCTGTACAGAATATATCCACATCCGTCCACAATAAATCCTGGAAGGTCCATTAGTCTCCTTCTGTTTTATTAAAATTCTCATGGTCCTCTCTTCCAATTTTTTTTTTTCCTTTTCTCACCAGACACAAGGTCCTTTTTCTTTCCTTTCCAACATGTTCACAGATCTGATCCTAAAGAGAGTCTCTTTTTCTCCTGCTTTGCAGCTCGGGTTGCATTTCTGCAGGGTGGGCTGCTCCTGTCGGCCGGCCCACCTCCCCCCTGCCTGGCTGCACCCTGCAACAGCCGCCTGATGTCCCCGCAGCTTTGGAGTCCATGGCCCCCGCCGGTCCTCTGAGTCTCTAGGGAGGCGGGGGCAGGTGGGAAGCGCCCAAGGTCTAGGAGCACTGGATGGACATGTAAGGCCAGTTGAAGCTGCTCCCAGATAGTAACATATCCCGGATGAGAGTTTCGATAGGGGTTTTACCTACCAAACGGACGAAGAAGAGCTGCTCGATGACCGAGGAGGACACGGTACGCAGGGAGGGCAGTCGCAGTAGGAGTTTGCCGAAACGGCTGGGCTGGTTAGGGTACTGGCTCCTCACGTACTCCTCTAGTGCGCACTGCGACTTCTCCTGCAGGCTCTCGATGTGGGCGGCATCCGACAGGCCACAGGCATCTGCCCGTGCAGCCAAGAGACGGACAGAAAAGTGGAGGGGACACGCAGGTTAGTGAACAGCAAAGGCACAAATAAGCCATTAGAAATGTTTTTGAGTTGATAAGAGGGGGAAACCGAAATAGAAGGGAAAAGGGGGAAAAAAAATCCTCCTCTCCGTACCTCCCCAATCCTTCTTCACCATTCCTTCCCCTCAATCCCCAACACAAATAAAAATAAATCACACCCCCACCAAGCCTAGGGGAGCAGGAGACAGAAACACAGACATGCAGAGGCAGCAACCCCTCTAGTCCCTTTGTTTTTCCTCTTTCACCTTTGGATTAAATAATGTACGATGCTGGAGCCATGTTTGCTGTGTGAAGCAACCTGTCCTCCGCCTGCGGGGGGGCATCTTTCTGCTGTGCTCATTAAAGGGAGGACTTTTGCCCCTTTCGCCCCTGATTTCGGGGTGTTCAGAAGCCCTGAAGAAATACGTAGCCTGGGGGCAGTTCTTACAGACTTCTTGGAGTCCTCCCTCTCAAACCTAAATGACCCCAACCAAAATCCTCTAGGAGAACCTAGACTGTCTAGTGAAAAAATACCTGGGAGGGGTAAGGAATCCACGCTAGCAGTGCGTGGAATCAGATCGAGCCCATGCTTTAGCAATTCAGGATTTGAGATCCGCTATCTCTGCAAGCAAGAACTCGGCAGCAAATCCGCGGTGAGGGTGTATACTTCTATCTGTGCTTTAGATCAAGTAAGTGAAAATTGGCCAAATCTCTGTAAGCTGTGTAATAATCAGAAGGAATATGGCTCAGTTACTCCAGGCTGTGGAAAGGAGACATCTTCAATGATCAGACACAAAGCTGGGCTGGAGGCAGCTGCTGTTTCTGCTTCCAAACTGGGAGATGGGGAGTTGAGGCGGGGATTTGGGGAGATAGGCTTCCTGTCCCAGGACCAAGGGGAAAGAGGCACTTACACACAATGTCAGCATCTTAAAACCTGTATGTTGATCTCATATCAACCAAGGCTCCTCATGGTCTCCTAAAAATATTTCAAGACAGCAGTTGATACTATATCAACTAACTAAAGGCAAAGAAATGGAAGAGAAGGTGGAATCAGAGGAATGAAGGGAAAGCTTCCTCTCTTAGTTCAAACACCCATGTTATTTCTCATATTAATAATAAATATTTAAAAAACAGGAAGATCACAGAGGAGCCCTTAGCCAGTCAGGACGTTGACTAGAGATCAAAGGCAGAATTTGCTAATATACAGATCTGGGAAGAAATTCATGCATGGCAATGCCCCCAAAAGGATGTTCATAATTGTGAATGGGCAAGTGTGACCCTAAGAAGTCACACCAAAAGATTCACAGAGAACCCCGTGTCTGCTGAGTTTCTGAGCTTTATGTCTTTACATTTCAAGAACTGGGATTTACAAAGCATTCTAACACCTTCATCTACAAGGCAATGGCCTTGAGCAAAAATACAAATAAAACTAGTGCTAATTCAAGAACTTCTAAGGCAAGTTGCCTTTGACCCTGGATCCAGAATGGGTTCCTCTCAGATGTCTAATTACTTCTGCCAGCCACTCGGGTGCATCCACACTGGCCTGACCTGGGAAGCCAGTGAGATTTTATGGCCAGCAGGGTGAGGGCAGGAGCACTCTGGGGCTTCACTGCTTGGAGAGGGGGCCCTGAGGTCTGTCCTTGGCCTTGCTTGCTAACCTGGCCCTGCTGAATGGCCACCATGCAGACTCATATTTACATATATCTTGCTTTACATGCATTATCTGCCCATTATGCCACAGGATCCCTTTCAGCCTCAGACAATGCACTATGAAAAGGACCCACTGATAACCCAGCAGATTTTTTTAAAGATCCATATGGCATCCCCTCAGGTCTGTAAAATATTTATCTGTTATTTACAATAAGGGCCCCCAGAGTGCAAGGACACTACCCTTCTCCCGGCTAGGCCACTCCAAGGGAGAGAAGCCTAGGAAGGGCTTGCTTAGGCCCTGTGCTGGCTGCTTGCATTTCTTTCCTCCTTTGAAGGCAGAATGCCTGTGGCGGGGCCTGGCTGCCAGGTGCCAGCCGGCCAGCTCTGTGGCCTCCCTCCAGCAGGAGTCCCACTTGGGCCTGGATTCCCACTCTAGATGTTCATCCCCACTCTGGATATTCCTGCAACAGGAGTCCCCCAACTAGGGACAGACAGTCTGAGCTCTCGGATCGATTGCGTGGCTGTGGTAGCAAAGCGAGGTGAGCGGGGGTGTCATGCAGCACATATTTACGTTCCATGAGATACACGCAGATCAGAAAAGGAGGCAGAATATACGGAATCCATGCCTCACTTTTTATGTGGTAGTGTCAATGTGGGAACCCTCAATATTTCTTCTATAGTATATGGAAAAGAAATTATGTAAATAAATAACCATTACTGCTCAGGCCCTCCCGGCTTAGCCTTTGTAGTGCAGAGAATGTATTTCATGGTGTGCATTCAAAAGAGTTTAGTGTTCAGGAAATATAGATGTAATCAGTTGCCATAACTAGAAATCAAAGTTATTATTGTGCTGAAAATGGATTTATTGTATTTATGTTAACTAGATGGCTCCTTTCAGAGGAGGTCCCATTTATTTGAGGGAATATTTAGGTGTATGAATTAATGAATTTTTTTAAAAAGTAAGTTCAGGTCATGACCTAGTCCTTGGATTCTGTCCAGAATATTAAGGATTAAGCATACCATCCGGAGGCCAAATGTGAAAACCACCACAGGGAACCCCCGTGCCAGCTTCAAATACTTAGCCAGAGCAAACCTCGTTGGACAATATGTCTAAAACTGTCTTTTCCATCATTCAAAGTTTGCTTAAAAGTTGGATGACTTTGAGAAGGCTTCCCATGAATTCCCTTCTGGCTAGCAATCAAAACAAGTTTAGTCAAAAGTGGAAATGTGTTGTATGGAGGAGGGGGGGTGAATTACTACTGACAGCTCCATTTCCATTTTCAGATATTCTGTTTGCAATTTTCCAACAAAATAATGTTATTGTTCACTTCTCAGCCTCCCCTGCACCTTGAGGACGTGGTTCGGAAACTTCTTTGGGAAAACTTTTTAAAAAGGAACACTTTTCACGGGGATGTTTTAGGATGGAAAGTTGAAAGAAAAGCATGAATAATTCCACAATCTTCCCTGCAGCCAGCACAGTCCTCGCCTCTCTCTGGGAAAGGGCAGGAGATCAGAAAAGTCAAGGGAGTTCAAAGAATCTTAGTAGGGGACAAGGAAAAGGGAGGAAAGACCTTTCCTGAGAAGACCTCTGTCCAGCTCCAAGTCACATTTCTGCTTCAAGACACCTAACTGGATGAGATTTTAAAACCCCAGCTTCCCCGACACTGGCTTGCTTCCTGATTAATTTGGCTAAAGAGCCGGGTAGTAGAGAGCCAGCCAGGCCCCAGGCCTGCCAGAGCTGAAGCAGCCCGGTCGTTGCTTCCCAGGCTCTTTGTCACTTTTGAAAAACACGTTTCCATCAAGAAGACTTATTAAGATAAAATGCATTCAAACACTGAGGAGGCTATTCAATAAATCTTCCATTTGTTTTAAGGTTTGCACTTTATCCTCTTGCAAAGAATAACTCCCTCTCCCACTAGCAGACCTGCATTTGCACTGAAAGTAAAAGGGGGGCAGTCCAAGTCCACGGCTCTGGCCACCCTGCATACAAATGAGATGCTCTTGTCTAAATAAATTATCTGCTGTTCAGATCGATATTAATACTACATTTGCTACATTACAATATTGTGCAAATTTAAGAGTCATTTTAATACAATGTAAATACAATTCTTCACGCATGAAAGCCAGGAAATATTGATAGATTATACCATTGCTTACTGTTCAACAAGGCCTTGGGAAAGGGGTTTTGCCATCTCTGCTCAGGAATGGTTTTAATTTGGCCTTTGGAGGTCCTGGCTCTAGGATAGATTTATTAGGATGGTTTATTTGTTCTCTGAATGGAGGAATTAAAAACAATAGTGCCAATAATGGGAGTAAAACTGCAGCTAACCCTACTCACAGTGGGCAAGGCCCGGGACCCAATCTGAGCAGCTCTGTTCCCCACCAGCCTCCTTTCTGGCTTTGTTTATATTTCCCCCCATTACCTGCTGTCCCGGGTGTTTATATGTTTCCCTCTTGCAGGTTACAATAATAAAAAGCGGGCAGTGTTCTCAGAGGCTCTGACTAGAGCCTTCAAAGGCAACGTTAATGCACTTTCCTGGAAGTTAATTTGAACCATCTATCATAAGAGAAATTGTTAACATGCATGTTACCACCACCTACATTTAATTTGATATTTTTAAGGCACTCTGTTAAATTTCCCATGTTCGTGTGTTTTGCATGGCTGTGAGATTTCTCTCTGGGGCGGGAATCCTCCCATACTTGCAGGCTCTACAGTATTCCTTTTGTTTTTTATCTTTCTTGTTTAGATTGAATCCGTTTTTTACGACCCTCAATAAGCTCAGCAACTGAAAACATGAATGGTTTCCGATAAGGGAAAATCAGGCAGCAATAAAGCGGGATTATTTATGATTTATTTGCGCATATTCTTCGCTTTCCACCTCTGTGTGTGTCTCCCTGTGTCGGGAAACTCATCCAGGGAGCGTGCCACACAGAGGAGAAAGCCACATTCCCACGTTCTCTTCCTTCCCTCTCCTCCCCCAGAAGCACTAAACGCTGGCGCGCACACACGCACACACATACACACCGCACACACGCGCAGCCAGACAGTTCCAACGCCCCCCACCCCAAGTCCCGGCCAGGCCCAAGGTCGGGCTCGGGCCGGCCAAGCCCGCGCGGCGACGCGGCGCAGGAGGCCGGGCCGGGCGGAGCGCGGCCTGCTGTCGTCCCCGGCGTGGCCTGCCCTCCCGGCGACCACAGCCTCACCTGACGTGAACAGCACGATGGCTTTGAGGCAGCTGTACTCGGCCGAGTCGACGTGCAGCGCCTTGAGCTTCTCCACCTGCTCCTGGAAGATGCGGATGTGGTCCATGAAGGCCACGACGCGGTCGGCGGACATGGGCGAGGCGTGCAGGCCGGCGGCGGCCAGCAGCGGCGCCACGTGCAGCGGCATGGAGCACTGGGCCGCGTTGAGCACGAACAGCTCGCTCCAGGTGAGGCGCAGCAGGGACACTTGGTCGGTGATCTGCAGATCCGGGAAGAAGGGGATGTTTCGGGCCCACTCGACGGCGCTGAAGAGCAGGCGCGCGGCCAGCTCGCAGATGTTCTCGATGCCCATGATGTTGTTGGGCTGCATGCATTGGCTGCCGTAGCGCGACGTGGGGTAGGGTTCCGCGCGCAGCAGCAGCGAGATGTAGCCGGACAGGTAGCAGTGGCCGTTGAGGGGGTCCCCGTTGGTGAGTGCGTACTGGCCTGGATTGGGTTGGGTTGGAGGCATTCTTCCTCGCTGAACCGCTGACAAAAAGAAAGAGAGAAAAGAGGCAATGTGCATCCAGGGGGCTTGCGAACATCGGCGCGCCGCAGCGCACCCGACACAATGCGGAGTCTCTTCCTACAAGCCACACGCGCCCGGCGCATCTTCTCTCGCGCTCGCTCTCACTCACAGCCCACACCGGCAGGAAATCTGGGGTGAGGGCTCCCAGCTCCGAGGCTCAATATGCCCAGCCATCGCCTGCGCCCCTGGTCACCCTAGCCCTGCCAAACTAGGCCTGATCTCAGGGCCCCCAGCCCGGCACAGCCAAGAAAGTGCCACCCAACCCCTCCACCACCAAGGTGTAACACACTGGTTAATGAAATCCCACTCACCCCTCCAGAATGAAACAAATCAGAATAAAACAAAACAAACAAAAAAGAACAGGCGAAACCAGAGGAAGGTTGTGGTTCTAGGCAAACGCCTAGCTGCCTATTCATTTGCAAGCAAGCACTGTTTTGCTCAAAATGTTTCTATATTCTCTCAAAATGCTATAGAATTATCCTTAAAATAGATACAAGTTACATAACCACTTACAACTTTTGAATAGAAAACAAGTATCCTGCACCCCTCCCCTACCCCCTCCTCCCCTTCGCCCCACACAAAGTTCACTGTTAAAAGCAACAGAAAATTGAAAAATTTCAAGAAAAAGTTGAACTTACAGTAGCCAAACATTATTGAAAAAAGTGGGAAATATAATTAATGTCTGTCCTGTGAGGTACCACTGCAACCTGCAGCCAGCTTTTGCCCAGTGAATGCACGAGCTTGCAACTGCAAAAACACTGGATTCATTAACCATCTGAATGCAAAACGTAAGCATGCTTTGAGTTCTTAAAGCTGACCAAAGTTTTTTTTTTTTTTAATGTGTATGTTTTACTTCAACAGTGCCAGCGTTTTAAATTGCCATGTAAACAAAGGCAACTTTAGGAAAAGTTAGGGCTACTGAACTCTCCCCCCAGCAAATTAATATAGATATGCCCATGTACACATAGCTGTCTTATTTCAGGTTGTGCACTATTTTCTTAAGTTTGCTTTGATTCTAATTTTAATGCAAGCCCCAATGCAATTTAAGCTCTTGAAACATAACAGCTAGAATACTTTTTTCTAATTATAGTTTTGAACTTGGCAGTTATTTTTCAATTAAATGAGAGCACAATTCAGTTTTTTTTTTTCAGATGCCTACAAAATCTCCCTGGAGCTAGAAATGAAGTCGTCATATTTGCCTGCTCCTTGAGATCTGAAGGAATTCAATTTCTTTCCTTGTGGCATATAAAATATAATTTTAAAGTCAATTACAAGAAGGAGTAATCTGCATTCTGCAAAATTGACTGGTTCGCTAATTTGACTATAAGACATCCTTAATGATTGTCAGGAGATAAACTTTAACTGTAAACGGCTAAATACATTTATAAGAAAAGTGCTGCATCTCTTGCCACATGAACATGAAGCATATCTAAATACAACATCAAAAGTTGTGTTAAAAGAAACCAAACCCATACAACACAGGGATTAAATGAAGGGGAAGCTCATGCCAGCTGCAGTCTATGCATTATAGCCAAATCAGAAGGATCGGTAAATGCCGTTGTAAATTGTAATTTGTATGCAGTATTTAAGCAGAGGGTGGAGTTTGATGAAGAAATAAAATGAGTATCATGCTTTTAAAAAAATGACACAACTATGAAAGGACGGTTCAGTCACAAACTTTCCTTTCAAAGTAGAGGGGTGAAAACAAGGCCACAGCTCTGGAGGAGGCGGCCCCAGCTCGGTGAAGAGGAGAGGGAACCAGTGAACAGGCCAGAAGCCCCCCTTCCCCCCTAATTAGACCTCCAAGTGCAATAAATCTCACTCCTCTTTTTCCAAGCTAAGCTTCCAAAAGGATGATGCAGCAATGAATCTATGGTTCAGGGTACTCCAGTCCCCAGCCTTCCCCAATTTTAAATAAAGGGTGTGAAGAGGTGGAGGGGAAAGTGGAATGAAAAAACACAGAAGAGTTTTCTGGGAGAAATAAGCACCCCTCCCCAAGTTCATGCCAGCACAGCCCCCAAGCATCCTCACGCACACGCGGGAAAGAGACACACACCGAGCACATCCAAGACAGAGGAAGTAAGGGATTTTAAGCCACAGCTCACGATCCCAGGGACACAATCCTGAGCAGGCAGCAGGAGGGGTGGAGGAGCCAGGGAGAGGAGCGCAGGCCGGGAGGGGGAGGCAGCGGCAGCGAGCTTGGTTGGGGGGGGTGACGCCGGGGGAGGAAGGCAGCGGGGACAGGGGAAGCTGGGACGGGGCCGGGACCGCAGGAGCTCCAGCCCCACACAGCAGCCACCCCCGCGAGAGAAAGAAAGAGGGCCGGGAAGGCGGGCGAAGCTCAGGGAAAGAAGCAGAGAAGAAATATTCACCTTCCCGCCTCATGCCCACTTTGAGGCACTTCTTGAGGCGGCAGTATTGGCACTGGTTGCGGTGGTGCTGGTCGATGGGACAGTTCCTGTTGGCACGGCATGTGTAAGTTAAGTTCCTGCGGACGCTCCTCTTGAAGAAACTTTTGCAGCCCTCGCAGGTGAATTGGCCGTAGTGCTTGCCGCTCGACTTGTCCCCGCACACCACGCACTCGATGTGCTGCTGGCTGGCCCGAGCCGGGCGGGCCCTGGCCCTTGTCCCCTGCCGTGCCGGGGGTGGCGGGCGCTCCGGGCTGGCCCGGGGTCTGCGGCGTGTGCGGCGCGCCCGAGCCCGCCTGCTGCTGCTGCTCGCTGCCGCCGCCG
>NC_048220.1:66161338-66212392 GCF_002007445.2 Ailuropoda melanoleuca | reverse complement strand
GGCTGCAGGCGCCGCTGGAGTCGCCGCCTCAGCTGCAGCGGCGAGCGCCGCTGGAGGAGGCCGGGGCCCGGGCGGGAGTCCGAGCTGGAGTCGGGGCCGCAGCCGGAGCGCGAGCCCGGGTCGGGGCCGCCCGCGCCGCCGCCGCTGTCCCGGCGGGAGCCCTCGCAGGGCTCGGGATTGAGGGGAGCGCGGTGAGCCGAGCAGGGCGCGGGGCGAGGCTGCCGGCGGTGATCAGGGCGCGTTGGTGTCGGGGGGCCAGGTCCAGGGCTGGACGCAGCCAGCCATTCAGGAAGGCAGCGCTGGAGAGAGGGAGGCAGCCGGCGAGGAGGATCACACACTTTGCTCTTTTTGTTGTGCCGGTGGCGCCGGGCTCTCGCTGCCTTCTTCTTTCGGGAGGTGACGGAGAGGGAGAAAAATACGAGATAATTCACGCCGGCGACGAATTCACAGCGAAATCGAAAAAATAAAAATCAGAAGAAAAAGAATTGCAATTAAAAAAAAAGCGAGAGACATCCAAAGTAGGTCGAATAAATAATCCTCTTCTTTTCCTCTTTCTTGCTCCTTCTTCTGCTTCTTCTGCTATAACACACAGAGCTAGTTAAAAAAACCCTGGAGATCGCCCAAAAATGTTCTTTTTTTAGTATTTTAAATAAGTGCTCTTCAGCCGGGAACCAACACCCTCCCTCCAAAAAAAATCATATATGTATAAAATAACGATAAGAAGAATACGAAGGGGGTGCCTCCTCCTCCTCCTTTTTTTTTTTTTTAAGTTTAGCCCTCTCTCTTCTGCAGGAATGGAGTAAAAGACAAGGAGGAGGGAGAAAAAGAGAAAGAGAGGAATACAAGGGAAACAACTAATAGAATATGTAAGAAAAGAAAAGGGAGAGAGGAGAGAAGGGAAGAGAGAGAAAGAGATTGAGAGAGAGAGGCGGAGGAGAAGAGAGAGAGAGAGAAGAGAGAGAGAGGAGAGAGAGAGAGAGAGAGACCCCAAAATTGAATGCGTTTAAACGGGAGGACTCGCAGAGCAATGTTTCCGAAAGGGGGATCTGCGCGAATGTCTGTATATAGTGAACTTTGACACTACTATTGAAACTGACACGTTTCTATGGAGATCGCTGCCTTATATGGAGCTCGTGTCAAGGAGCCAAGAGAAGGGCTGCTGGCAACTGATAATCAAAGGCGACTGACTGGTCAGAGCCCTGAATCGGGGGGGGAGAGAAAATGGGAGTCTAAGGTTAGCCAAGCCTCCAGCACGCCATTGGTTGGAGAGCCCCTCCCCCCTCCTCTTTTTCTTTCTTTCTTTTTCCCCCTCCCTCTTAGCTACCTACTGACGGGGATGGTGAGGGGAGGAGGAGGGAAAGTGAGGGAGGGGGGTGTGCTTCTGACAAGCGCAATTTACATTGAGATCGCCCTGCGCTGCTATTTACTCTGAGACCTGATTAGTATGGGTCGTCTATGGTCACACACACACACACACACGCACGAACACTAGAGGGGGAAGGGATGGCGAGGGGGAGAATGCCTTGTAATGGGTAAAAGAGAATTAGAAGGACATTATTTTGATTTCTTCTGAAAAGTTTTTAAAATTAGGTTTTATGAGCGTGAAGAGAGTGTCGTTGAAAATGTTAGGAACATTTTTAATGAGAATTAAACTCTCACCATTTTAATGATTCATGAAATATGCTGGGTTTGAATTGTTTTCTTCGCTCACATATAAGCATAATCCAAGTGTGGATTCTGCTCATTTTATACCCTTTTAGGAAACCAGGTAGGGACTCCCTATTTTTTGGCCCCAAGTATGCATTGGTTTTAAAGGTTTAATTATGACAAAACACACTCCTGGAATATGCAGCTATTGCCACAAAATCAATCTGAATCAACGGCTCCTATTCATCCCATGATGATTTTAAAAATAAACTTTACAATTAATCCGATTTTTCCTTCTTTCCTTTTTCCTCTTTGGTATTCTCAGGCTGTTCCAAACTTCAAACAACGCTTAAATAATTATTAATAAAACAGTAGTAAGTCCTCCTATGGGGGGGGGAAGTTAGTGCGGTCAAGTCGGAGTCCCAGGAAAAGAGGAAAGGGGCGAGCTACTGACAAGGGAAATGGGAGATGGGGAGAGGTGGGGAGAGGGAGTGGGGAGAAGAGGATGGGGGAGAGCGGCAGGGGAGAGGGAGGCGAGCGGGAGAGAGGGAGGGAGGGAGGCAGAGGGAAAGAGAGAGAGAGAGGGGAGAGAGAGAGAGGGGAGAGAGAAAGAAGGAGAAGAGGGAGAGATTGAGAGAGAGAGAGGGAGGGAGAGACAGACCCCGGAAAGAGGGAGGGGGTAGGGAGGGAGAGCGGGAGAGGGAGAGAAGGAGAGTGAAGGAGAGAGAAGGAGAGAGAGAGGGAGAGGGAGAGAGGGAAGTGAGAGATGAGAGGGAGGAAAGAGGAGAGGGGAGAGAGAGAGAGGGAGAAAGAGAGGGAGAAAGAGAGAGAGGGAGAGAGAGGGAGGGAGGGGGAGAGAGAGAGAGAGAGAGAGAGAGAGAGAGAGAGAGAGAGAGAGAGAACCCCGATTCCCGAAGGCGATTGGTCGTGGGAGGAGGGGCGGGCAGGAGGAGCGGTCCCGCCGCGGGGCCTGCAGGAATCGCTGGCTCCGGCTGCCACCTAGCGGACGGGAGCCGCGCCCGGGAGGCGCACAGCCGAGTCTCTCCTCCCCTCCCCGCAGGCAGCCTGCGCCTTTTCTCCAAACGGAGACAGCACTTTGAAAATTCTTTCAATGGATTTTTTTCCTTGAAAGATCGTACTGGGGAAAATGATACTTCTATTAGTTACATATTCTCCAATAGCACACTCGCACCCCCCTCGTTTTGAGATCGCTCCCTAGGCAGGCTCAGGCGGGTGCGGAGCTGTGCGGAGTGACAAAGCCGCCGCGGCAGCCGCTGGGGGTGGGAGCCGCGCTCGCCCTCCCGCCCCTCGACTCGGGAGAGCGTAAAAGTTTGTCTCAGCTCCAGCATCCCGATCCTCAACACGCCCTCAGGTAAAGGTGGGTGTAAATGGCCACGCTGTATTGACAGAGGTAGGGTTTGTTTTTTTAATACTCGTTCTCACTTTAAATTTCACCAGGGAGGGGTTTGGGAAGCGCTGCGTGTTTGGGGTGCGTTTTGCGCTTCCCGGTCTCTCCAGCCTACAAGTCGGGGGTCAGCGACCGCTTAGTGACTAGCGACGATTTTAAAGAGCAAAATAAAGCCTTTTCCGTGCCTGCCCCACAGCCCCTTCAGCTCGAATAATGGAAAGACCGTCAATGCTCTCTGCAAGCGGCGGCCCATTGTACGCAGCTGACAGAGAGGAGGCGACTGGGGCAGGCAGGGGCTCCTTGCCCTCGGCCCCCTCCCCAAATAAACGCTCTTACGTCTCCTGGTCAATTAAAAGGGGGGGGAAGAACACGATTAAAAGACAAAAAAAAAAAGAAAAAAGAAAAAGAGAAAAGATTAAAAAGAGAAAGAAAAAAGAGAACAAGCTTTCTATATATAAATTCTAAATTTTACTCCCCATATAGTACAGAGGCAGGCAGTCGAGGGCAGAGGAAGCAGGCAGAGAGAGGGAGACAAGGAGAAGGAAAGAGAACGTGGAGAGAGACGGCGTGAGTGGAAGAGGAGGCGAAAGGGAGCGCCAGGGAACCGGAGGGCCGCTGGACGCCGGGTCTGCGGGCCCAACCACCCTCGGAACCTGGACCTTGAGTCGTGGGCACCAGAAGCGAGATTTGGCCAAGTCCTTCCCCACCAGGCAAGTAACGCAATGATTATCATTTCTTTTGAACTCGGGGCTGGCAAAGCGGACAGGTCGGGAGGTTGGCTTTCTTGGCCTCTGGAGGCCAGGGTCGGAGTCCAGGCAACCAGGGCGGGATGAGGAGAACTTTCCGCGGGGCCTGCTCAGGAACTACCCTCACCCGGCCTCTGTCCCGCCACCGGGCGGAGGAAGGGACCGCGGCCGCCGCGCCTTCCTGGAGCTGAGGATCGTGCCAGTTAAGCGTCAGTCCAAATTCAAAACAGGTCTCCCCACCCCCACCCTCTATCCCACTTCCCCCCCCCCCTTCCCCAACCAGTGGGCGATGGATGCTGGGCCTCCAGCCCTGTGGTAGAGGAGGGGGGCGGCAGTTTAACACCCGTGCAGCGGGTCCTGCTGGTGCAGAGCCTGAACGGCGGTGGAACCGGTTGCCGAGTCTGGCTGGGCTGGCCTTGTTACCCGCGCCTTGCCTGGCTCCGGCCAGAGCCCGACGAGCTCGGCTCCCGCCGCCCACCTGCGGGCGCCGTGTGTAACGGGATCCCCTAATGTAACGGGATCGATGGCTGCCTCTGATGTGGGCGATAGTGTCAGCGGATTAAAAGGGACACCAAGCCGCTCTCCCTAGTGGAGAACCCGCGGCGGCGGCTGCGGCGACAGAGCATCAGATCCCCAGCCCCACAGCCCAGCCATACTCCTCGCGCTGTAGCGCGAGGGCTGGGGCGGGGAGGGGTCACCTCCCAGGGGTGGGGACGGAGGGGGTGTGTGTGAAAGGAAGAGCCTCAATTAAAACCTACAAGAGCGCTTTCCTCTGCGCTGGGCAGGGGCGCGCGTTTGCGTCAGAGGGCTCGCAGGGCTGGCGCAGGGGGCGGGGGTAGTCGACGCCCGGGGCCGCGCCCGGGGGCTAGATGGTCTAGAGATTCAGCTAGCCGGGCAAGGTTGGCCTCGGTCCGGCCGCGCAGGCAAGAAGAAAGGCAGGGTGCGAGGACTAGCCGAGACTTCCCGGGCGCGGCGGAACCTATTCGCCCTCACTGTGGGCTCTTTCCGCTAGCCACTGCCTTGAGCTTCCAAATTTGAAAGAGACCCTGGGGTTGGGGACAGTTGGGGCCCTCGAGGCTTCAGGCGAAGCCACCCGCTCCTCCAGAAGGGAAGGAAAGAAGGGGTGCAGTAACCGGCCCTAGTCCTGAAGATGGGGGCTGTTGGTGGTGGTGCCTCTAGCAGTGGAAACTCTGGGCTTTTCGGAGCAGGGGACAGATCGCCCTTCTGCCGGTCCTGGTGCTACATTTCTGTCTCAAGAGGGGGCAGGCAGGAAGAAACCTAGGTTTTTCGAGGAAAAGTGCTGTGCTCCTCTGGGACTCGTCTAGCCCAAGCGGCATTCAGGGCTCTGTTCTTACCGACCTTGTGTTCCCTACCGCGTTTGCATACTCTGTTGGGTGTGCCTCCACTTGTGCTCACAGCCTCAGCCCTAGCAAAATGGCTTCCATGGAGCGACTGGGGGGGGTCAGCTCAGGTCCTGGCCAGCTCTGCTTTCTCTCTGTGAGGCTGTCCTTTGTTACTGGTTTAACTTGGCACACTGGTCCTGGGGCCTTATGCACCCCACGCTCAACCAGGACATAAGATATCTGTTGTTGGGTGGAACAGAAAAATGATCATATTTTGTGGGAGCACGTAGGTCCCCCAACTGACATTCCACCCAAGTATCCAGGCACACTCAGCTGCTGGAGAAGAAAGCACAGTTGCAATATCCACCTTATTATACTCCTCCAGATCTCTTTTCCTCTTCTCTCACTCCAGCCCTTCACCTTGGTTGCCTTTAGGTCTAAGCATGTGCACATGGCTCTTGGACGTAGACCCATTGTGGCCCTTACCTCAATACCCTACTTGAAACTGCCAGCCCAGTGGCCATATATACTGGGTCCTGTCCAAGGTCTCTCTCTCCTGGTGAGGCCCGTCCAGTGATGGGAAAAGGCTCACCAGGGTAAGACTCCCCAGTTTCCTTTCTGAAGGCTTCTTCTGGTAGTCTGATCCCCACAGCCCCATTCAATGCACACAGTCTCCAGTGTGGTTCCCCTAAGAGATGATGAGAAGTTACCCCTCTGCTTGGGAAAGAGGAATCCAGCTGTAAACTTACAATTTCCATTGTGGTTTGCTAGCATCATGGCTCAGCCTTCTTCTTCTTCTTCTTTTTTTTTTTTTTAAAGATTTTATTTATTTATTGGAGACAGAGAGAGAGGGAGAGAGAGAGAGCGAGCATGGGAGGAGCAGAGAGAGAAGCAGCCTCCCAGCCAAGCAGGGAGCCAGACGAGGAGCTCGATCCAGGACTCTGGGATCATGACCTGAGCCCAAGGTAGACTTTTAACCGATTGAGTAACCCAGGTGACCCTCAGCCTTTCTTTTAAAAAGATCTTCCACATAACACTTGATCTCTCCCAGCTGGATAGCCAGTAAACAGTTATGACCTGGTGGGAGAAAGAGAGAAGCAAAGATTGGTGGCTGAAGATTTTGCATTGACTTGTATTCCTGGCCCCTGAATCTGGATCTAGGCAGATTTATTAGTTGATTAACATCGTCCTACCCCAAATCTTTCTTTCCAGGAAGGACGAATCATTCTTCATTAATCCTATGATCTTTTTGTTATTGGTATTTTGCTCTTCCAAAACTCACCAGATCATTCATTTTGACTTTTTGGTAAATCACACTAAACAAAGGTGGCCTTGCAAAAACATTTTCTGCATCGAGTTCAAGGGTGATGAGACCCTACAAATGACGAGATATGTGTAGAAAGTTATCTCCTATACCTTTTCCCTACCCCCTAAATTGTTAAAAGTGATATTTTCTGTTTAGAGAGATCAGAGAACAGAAATAACCCTGTTTTATCACACCCATCTGGAGAGATGAACACGCCTGCAATCATTGGGAGAAAGGTCAGTTCTTCTGCTACTTACTGCAGACCTTTCCCAAAGAGCTTGTTTTAAAGGTGCAGAATCAATTAGTCTCCCTTGGCATGAGATTAAGGCCAGGAAGAACACAGTTGAAGAAGATATATTTAAAATGGTCTTCAGAATGATACTTTGAAGAAGAGGGTAGAGAGAGACCAGGAATGACTGCCCAATGTTTCATGATTATTAAGAAGTCAAAATGAAAATCCAAACAAATAAAAACCCCTGTCTATGTCAGAAATCCCTCCTCACAAGACTGAACTCAGTCTGTATTGTGGCTGCCCACTTGTAAAAAGTTCTGCCTTTGTTAAAATGAAAACAAGGATGGAAAGGCCAAATTGGGAGCTGGGCTTCTGCTGGACAGCCTGCTCTTAGCCTGCCCATGGAGTTGAACCACGGATCAGTAGGCTTGCATATTCACTATCACTCTGTAGCCTGGGCATTTTTTCTTTGTCACCTTTGGGTCAAAATGCCCAGAGATAAGTGCTTTACCTTAGAAAACGGTTTAGTTTTCTATCACACACTAGCCATTTAAAGCATGTGTCTTGGAATGAGAGATAAGGGAAGCAGTTCCCCTTTCTGTTTGGGCCTCCAGTGAGAGGGCCGGGAGTAGCCACGGGAGGATGGCAGGACAGCAAGTGCTGACCTTTGGATGCAAATCCAAGCCTTTTATCGGAGGACAAGTGACAATCATTCCTAGCACACTAGCGAAGCCGAAGCCAAGGCCAAATATTTACTTTTCGTAAAAATCAAGCCTTAGCTATCTACATGCATTTATGCAAAAGAAGGAAAGAACTGGAGACTTTTATGCAGCAGAGTGTATTCCTTTATTTTAAATCCTGGACTAGAGTGAAGAATAACTGCATGGTTCTTTTTCCTGGGGGAAAATCGGTTGGGTTTGGATGAAAAGTTGGAATTTTGAAATGACTTTGAAGCTTGTTAAAGTTCCCTGACAATACAATCCACTAAACCATATAATAATTTCTCTTAATAGTTACCTGTCAAGGCACCTATTTCTTTTACTGCAGGATTAGCCCATCAGGGTAGATCTGAGTTGGACATTAACTGATTAAGTCTGCTCAAATATGTTTAATTCTTTAATGTCACTTTCTTAATGGCCTATAAAATAAACTAGTGAAAAAGTATTGACTCACAAAGCCAGCAGATCTGTTGGTAACTATGGTCATATTACTGTAGTATTTACCTATCAGAAGGTTGATCTAAATAATAAAGCTAACATTTCCATCTAAATTGTCAGTGGAAAGATATGTTTATTACAGTGTCCTCCGTCTGTGAGGGGCGGGTTAGGTAAAGTTTAAATGAAAAAGTATGAGCATAGTACACACCACTTATACAAATCACATGGAGCAGTAAATAATTACGCCCTCTGTTATACTGTGTATATTTTATTTACCTGTTTCAGAGGTGAATAATAAACCTAGCCCAACTATGGGAGGAGTTAATAAAGTATTCCAAAAGCATGATCGAACAAAACTTGAGAATAGTTCTATTTTATTGTTAACCCTTTGCAGGAAATCTTCTGAAGCTGAAAAGAAAAAGGAAAGGGCTTTTGTGTTAGTTGATCCTTGGCTATTCTAGGGCTCAGGTTGGTGTGAAAGGGACGAGGAGGTCACTTGAAATCTCCTTTTATCTGCTCTTATTTTCTCTCTGGATCAGCAACTTTGAATAGACATCATCTAATCGCTCTTAATGGAAAGAAACTATGGGAGCAATGAAATGCCTTTACTCCAGGAGGGAATACATGTGTGTGGATAGCTAGCTGAGCTTGCGTCGGACTACATTTCTGCACACGTGTGCTTGAAGATTTTTCAGAGTGCATGATATGTACATAAAAGTTTCTTCTACACTCTGGGGGCAGGGTTTTGGTGGATTATTTTGCCTTCACGAACACACACCCACATGAGGATTTTCTACCAAGTCCTGGTGATACCTTCAGCTGACTCTTCCTTCAGCTTTTTCTTGCCCTTGCTCTCTGAGATGTCATATTTAAGTCCCCCCCAAAGAAAGCAAAAAATTGAGAGCACGATGGACAGCTTTTTAGTGAAAACATGTTATTTCCTTTCTGTTTTCAACTGGAAGTCACACTAGTGGGAGGATTTCTTTTCAGAGGGTAGAGGTTGTGTTACAGGTGAGAGGTGATGGGGTAAAGCGAGACAATTACTTTCAATTTCTCCCCAGTATTTTTTCTTTTTGGTCTTTCTTGGAATTAAATTGGTTAACATTAGGCAATTTAAAAGTTTTTCTTGCTATAGATACATACCTCCAAACCTTGAGGCTGAGCAACTGATTACAATTTGTTTTGAAATTAGAATTATTCTGGTTAAGTTTCATATGCTAACTGAAAGACCACTTAAGTTGTCTTCCTTAAGCATTATATTTACTTTAAAAAGGAGAAATAGTCCACAGCTGAAGTATAAATGGCTATCCAGAAAAAGACCTTTGATTTCTAGGACTGAAAGCACTGGGCTTTACCTCCTAAGAAGCTCTCTCCGCACTCCCCCATACCCCCATGTTCTTTTAAGTAAGATTCGGATTTCTCCCAGAGCCTGGGTCACTTTGCTGTAAATTCCTGTAGAGGAATACATGGTTACCGGGGCTACAAGTTCCCCTCTCAACCTGCCAGCCTCCCTGTCCCCTGCTCCAGATTGCAGAGACCCTTGGCTGTCAGGGCTGGGACCTTGAACCCCTCCTCTCTACCCCAGCCTACAGGAGATCGAAGTTCCAAAGTTCGAGGTTGGGAGGGAGAGGATTAATCCCTCTTTAACTCCTCTCCTGACAGTCCTCAATTCTGAACCCCAACAGATCCGTTTCCTGGTGAATAGGAGGTTAGGAGCCGCCCTGTCTAATAAAGATTAAATTAAGTAGAAGAATCCCAGCCGCTGGATATTTGGAAGCTCCGGTGGGGCGTCAAACCGACGTTTAACACATTTTTTCCACTCACTGTGCACAAGTATTGGATTCATTGGGCTTAACTTTAGAAAGGAAAGAAGAAAAAAGATAAGTAGGAAAGAAAAGGAAAAAGAAAGAAAAAAAAAGGAAGAAAGGAAAGAGTCAAGGACAAACCCCAGTATCAAGGGTGAAGTGATTTCCTGTTCAGAGAGGCTGAAGGCAGGGGCAGGGCTTCCTGACTTTTCTAGTCTTTTCTTTCTCCGAACTACTCCAAGAATTGGAGGCTCCCTCTCCCCAGTGAGGGCTCAGAATTTTGCTGTTTTGGTGGATGAGTCCACATTTATCCCTTAGGGAGAGTTTGGTGGCTCAGGGTCAGGACTGAGTGTGCGGGAGGAAAGGTGAGCTCAGGACCTAGTCACCTCTTCTGTGCCTACTTTTAACCAACGTTTTGGTAGCACACACTGAGCAGTTTCTTTCACTTACTGCCCAGTAGCAGAAACAATGGCTTTTTCTGTCTGCCGTGTTCAGTGAGCTGGACACTGACCTTGAAGCTGAGGCAGCCAGGCACTCCCTCCCCTGGGAATCATACCGGCCCCAAAATATTGGCCTCTCACTCCCACCTGCTTCTCTAGTTCCAGGGTGCAGTCTGGAGGGGCAAAAGGCAAGTCTCTTCGTGCCAATGCCTCGTTCCTGCAAATACAACACTGAATAAATTAACCTCAAACCAGCTAGTTGGGGTGTAGTAGTTTAGCAGGACTAATTGCAGACAATGGAGCTGAAATGACTTTTCCAATTAGCTGCTGGTTGGAGTTTAGTTGGAGGAACTGTCAGCTCCAACGATGGGTAATTGCTTTATTGCTCACAAAACTATCATCTATTTAGAACATATGTGCTAATTACTCTGGATGGGCGTCGAAAAAGAGACTATAAATCTAATGGCACTTAAAAAAGTCTATGGTGCTTGTAAGCAACCCCAGCCCAGGTTGGGGTGATGGATGGCTGTCTTTCAGAAAGGCGAGGGTTTGGACTAGAGGCACCGACGGGATGCTCTGGTCAAATCGCGTGTGTGAGAGCGAGGGACCAGCGCAGCTGTGCTGAGGTTATAAATCACTGTCATCAAAACCAGTCTCCTCTTTCTCGCTGCGCACTTTTTTTTTTTCATTTTCGCGAAAGATTACTTTAGAAATCTTTTAATTGGATTATGCTGGGAAATTAATCTCCTTTAGCCTTGGCTAAATTTATTGTGGTCACTGTCTGGAGGAAAGCCCTGTAACTGCAGTGAGGGCCACGTCCCCTATTCCCTCCTAACCTTAGCCCTCGGGGCCTCCCAGCTGCATGCGACAGCCTTGCCCCAAGTCCTAGGGAGTGATGGGGAGTGAGAAAGAGTGGAAAGACACGTCTGTGCGGAAGCCCGCGGCGGTCCTTAGTGAACTCCTTTGTCCTAAATGCGACGTTTCTGTCCCGGATTCCCTAGTTCCATATCCAACATCCCTATACAACTCTGCGCCTTCCTCCGCAAGGGGGTATGGGATTCTGGGGGTCTGCCACCGCAAGGATGAAGGAGGCTACAGTGGCGGGAAGAGGAGGTGAGGTTTGCCGGAGAAGGGCTGCCAGCCAAACTCATTACTTTGTCCTCTTGTCTTCCACGCCCCTCTTCTGGCGGGGAGCTCGGGCTTTGCGAACATTCTCCACTCTACTTCTCTGCGCAAAAACGCACGGCTCTTTTTTGGCGTTTTCCCTGGCACAACTCTGGAAACACTTGCCCCTGACACGCCAAAGCTTGAGGTCCGAGAGCTAAGGCCCTCCGGGTTCTTCCAGGCTCCAGGCGCACTAGCGCGACGTAGGGTGGGGACCTCCCTTCCAGTCCCGCAGCTTCGAGTACTGAGCCTGGTCCAGCGCTGCGCGGGCAGCTGCTAAAGCTGCGGGGCTGGCCCTGTCGGCAGTTTATCTCTGCGGGAGATGACAACATCTGCCTGAAACGGTATACCTACTTTTGCAGCTCAATTTGATTCTTAAAAGCAGCCCTTGGAGGTGTTGTTAATTGATGGGGATAGAGGCGTAGTGACTTGACGGGGAGACGCCAATGATCCTTTAATATACGTTTAAAAGAACAACAACCACCGCAAACATCGGCGAGTCATTGCTAGGTGGGAGTATAAGACGAGGATCTGGATGCAGGAAAACCGCCGCTCGTGCCGTTTGTATTTAGAGGCTTAAGGGGTGAGCCCTGGCTCTCAGGGCTGGGGCACCTGGGAGCCACCAGGGCGTGCAGCTCGGGCTGTTAAGGGGTTGTTGCGTGGCCCCAGAGAGCGGGAAGTGACCGGGAGAGGACCCGGGAGAGCTCGGGGTGACAAGTGACCGGACTGAAGGGCGGGGGAGAGGGGCGGGGCGGGGGGAGCGGCCGCTCTTCCCTGGGCTCTATCACTCTATCAGCACTTCCTCTGCGAGGGACTGGGTCCCCATATGGCAAGCAGTTTGTTCTGCCCTCGCTAGAGTTACCCCTCGTCCAGCATGAGCGAAGTGGTCAAGTGGCCGGGCTCGGGGAACTCGCGGGGTTCCGCTGTCTGAACAACCTCAGAGGGACCCCAGGACCAGGAGAGAAAGACACGTGCCGCTGTGTGTGCGTGTCGCCCCAAAACGCAGAGCCAAAGCACGTGGCCATATTTTTGCCTGGTTTGCTCGGAGCCCTGGGGCCCGGCGTTCCGGGATTTAGCAGCTCTGGGCCCCGCCGCCGGGTCAGAGCGGCTCTTGCGCACCACCTTTCCCAGACTTTCTGCCCACCACTCACTCTCTCCTCAGCACCTTGCCTTTCTCTCGCCTGTTTTCTCTTTGCTCAGTTCTAGTTTAGTCTCCAGAGGGTCAAAGAATTGTATTACACTGAGCAAGCCCCCAACTTAGGTTCCCTCAGGCACTAAAATGAAAAAACAAAAAAATCCAGATCGCCTTTTCCGTTTGCGAGGGGCAACGCCCTTCAGGTGCGGGCGGTTGTGTCCCTAGCAGATTTTGCAAGCATCCTGTTTTACCCTTTGGAGGATAACCTTGATGCTTCAGGTTTGAGCTCCCTCTGAAACCGGAAGGAGAAAAACTCCAATCATTGTTCAGATTTTATTATATTGAGGGATCGCAGGTGTTTCGGCTGCTGCTATTGTCTGCCTTCTTCCCTGAGCCCACATACCAGGGATGAAAGAGTCCCAGGAAAGTTAATTTCCCCAAACCCTCTTGAGGAGAAGGCATACGTTGTCACGGGCGAAGCTTTGGGGTCAAAGACTTGAAGAAATGTAATTAAGAGTCCCAACTCCCAGAGTGTGCCTGCCTCGGCATGGGTCTGTCCTTCCACCGTGACTGTCTAACCTCATCTAGTGTGGTTCTGCCCCCTGTGATGTCTAGGGAATCAAGGCTCACTGTCGCTTGGCTGTCGACCCCCCAGCCTTGCCCCTCCGTCTTCCTTAGCAGGGGAGGACTCCAAGGCCGTGGTCTCCAAGATCCCCAATTGGGCGCCTCAGAGTCAGGGACACGGTCCCAGGTGCAAGTTCACGCCCTGGCCGTTGACTCCTGCTCTGGAACTCCCTGCCCAGGATNCAGGGGAGGACTCCAAGGCCGTGGTCTCCAAGATCCCCAATTGGGCGCCTCAGAGTCAGGGACACGGTCCCAGGTGCAAGTTCACGCCCTGGCCGTTGACTCCTGCTCTGGAAGTCCGTGACCTGGCGGCAGGTCCCCGACGCTTTCCTGAAGGCCTGCTGCCTCTGCACTGCCAGGGTTCTGAACTGCCTGTGGCAGCCTCTTGTCCGCCCAAGCCATCGGATCAGCGTGGGCCCTGAGCGAGGTGGGCCCTGAGGGCGGCCAGGCGACATCTGGCCCAAGTCCGCACCATCGGCGTCTCAGTCAAGGGCCCTTAGTCCGGCGTGTCTCCTCACATTTCACACCCCACAAGGGCGCTCCCTTGCTAACGAATCCTGCACTCTGCGAACCAGGCTCCCTTCTAGGGCCCCAGGGCCCCTCCCACTGCTTCCTTCGAAAGCCTGGGATCCCTGGCCCCGACGACGGCCCCGGCCGGAGCGGTTCCCGGAAGCGAGGCCCACATCCGGGCACGAAGCCTCGCTCGCAGGGTTGGCTTCCGGGCGCTCGACGCAAGCGAGTCGCTCCGCGCGGTGAGGGTCCCGGGCTGTGGGATCCGCGCGCCGGGACCTCGCCGGGTGGGGGCAAGGGTCGCGCTCTCGCCGGTGCTGAAGGTCCCTATCCTGGGAGCTGACCGGAGCGACAAAGTCCTGGGCCTGTGCGGGGTAAGATTTAAGAAGGAAACCAGGCTCTACCGGCGAGTGGCTCACGCTGCGGAACCCCGGGGCCACGCCTTCGGTGGGCGCTGGCAGTTTGTGTCCCGGGGTCGGTGCAGCAAACTTTCTTGGTATGGCCCAGAGGGAGTGTGAGCCGGATTTTGGCCCAACTTTGTGAAGTTCAGAGACACACCGTCGAAAGAGACCGCCTGTGCCGTCGTCCCCATTACGCTTTTTTTGCCCCTGCCTGGCTAGAGCGGCTCTGAGCCTTTGCGGTGTTCGGTGCTTCGGAGCTGACTCTTGGCTCTCCCTTGGGCACCTAGTCCTCTTCAGGTGTTGGGCTGAGAGGGGTAAAGAGCAAGGCTTAGGGCGCGGCTAGGAAACCTCAAACCTGGTTTTCCAGTTTCAGGAGGAGCTCGGTCTTAAAAAGCTGAAAAGTCAGTGGGAGTTAACTTTGTGGCCTTTGGCATTTTTGAAAACATCTTTCTACAAGGCGGGAACTGCACAGAAAAACTGTTGTGTAGTTCATAAAAAAATATTTTGGGGGACGGTATCTGGAGAGTTTTCCCAGAGATTGTTTTATAATCTCACAAATTAGACAGTTGGTCTGTATCTTGCCATCAGTACGCTGAATAGTATGTTCCTTCAGACAGGGATTGAGAAACGGAAATACCACCATCCTCCAGCCAAACTTGTGAGGACTGATTGCTCCAGATGTTGCACTAGAGGCGCAGCGAGTGTGAGCAGGTAATGTGGAGAAGAGTGACATTGTTAACAGAAAGTATCTAATTAACAGTGACTTCATTTGATTGGAAGGATGAAAAAGCCTTTTTAAATCAATCCAGATTCACTGGCCTAAGCTCAGCCAATTTATGAATATGGAGCCTGACTGGGCTCTGCTTTCTTTCAAAGATGTCATCTTAGGGGTAATAGCATAGGTGAAGTCATTTGGTTACACTGTGGAAACTTTTATAGTGCCTTCCTTGGGAATTTAATTCAGTGCTTCTTCATTTTATTAGGAACAGACTGACTCCATCAACTCTGCTCTCCCTGTTTAAAGGCAGGACTGCTTGAAGCAATTAGGTTCACCAATTAGCATAGTTTTACTGACCCCAGCAGCAGTACCACTCCTTAGATTATCCATTTCTTCAAAGTCAGGGAAAAGCTGGAGGACAACATGCTTCCCAGGTGTCTACATTGGAAAAATAAGCCCACAAGCAGGGTAGCACAGCAGTGCAAAAAGCTTTCTAATGGTCCCCAAGTGTTTCAGCAACTTTGGTGGATTTTTCTCCCCTTTTCAGATTCTGGATCCTGTAATACCTCCTTACTTTCACATAGCTTTAAAGCCTGTCTTCTTTGGTTGTATTTTGGCAGAGTTGCTTTTGAGAAAGTGAGTTTTCTCCCTTCTTTTATGTACACCTGCCTGCTATTGAAGCTGTGGACAGTGTTAGGGTCCAGAGAGAGAAATCACTGAAGGCTCCTTTAAAGCCTGTTAGGTGACAAGGTAAGGGCTCAGGTCGTTGGGTGTGTGTGTGTGTGTGTGTGTGTGCATGTCTATGTTCTTGCGTGTGTACATGCCTCAGAACCTATGAGGAGAGGCCAGAGGGTGGAAATTGGGAGATAAATCATTGCTTTCCCTAATTTTGAAGGTGTACCTGCAAAGCTTTGCTGCAGTCTCTTCACTGTAACCTCAATCAGTTGGTGGCCAACATCTTTAGTAAAAGCGAATGTCTGGAGCTCAAAGCAGTCTGGGAAAGAAGGGGCTTTGCTCTTGCCACTATCATATGTAGTGAAGGGATTACATTTACATAGCTATTGTCTCTCTCCCTTAAAATATATATTCCTTTGTAAGATTTTACTAGATTGAATTGCTGACAGTTCATCAGTAGCAGCAACAATGTAATACCCTAACCTTATTAAATCAATAAATACTAGATCCATGTATTGAATTAAAAATGTATCAGCATGGCCAGGAATTGCAATCATATGGCCGTGGACTGCAGAATCGAAGATGCCACTCAAAAATTGATGAGGTAGCATTTATTTAACCTTTTTCTATTTTGCATCTGTGATTAGATATTCTGGGTTTTAACATTTCAGGGACCATCGTGACAGGTTTTTTGTTTTGTTTTGTTTACTTCTTGGAAATTCTTTTCTTTCACATCTCACATTTAACCACAAAAATGATACATGTTTAACAATAGTAAAATACTGTGCCTTTATCGTTCTTGTCCTTAGTTTCCGTTTAGGAAGTATAATTCCACTCAGAATACATACTCTAGTAAGACATACTCAGGTGTGTAAGTTTCTACATAGGCATGAATAAATTTAGATGTTCTTTTGTGTGTGTAAATAAATATACTCAGTGTGAATGTATTGCTCTACATTGATATGTTTATTTTTTAAAAAGAAACAACTTTTGATTTTATCTTTCAGCATTGTTGATGATATTAAAAGCTAAAGAACTGTTTATTATTTCAAAACAAGTTATTTATAATCTGATTTGCTGTTGGAACTTATGTGGCTAGAGATGAAATTAAAAATTTCAAGTCTTTAAACTTAACAGACTACTTAGACAGTTAAGCATATTGTGAATGGTTACATTTTATGTGTGAAAAAAAATACTTCATATGCAGTTTGCCAGGAATTGGTCAATTAAGTTGTAGATTAGTGGCTGAATTTTAGAGTTAGTCCCTACTGAAAACAATGAATGTGTTTAACACCTGGAATTTTAATGGAAAAAGTAATATTACTCTAGCCAGGTATTTGTTTATACTGATTAATGATGCTAATTATTTAAAAACATTCATCCCTTTTGATGTCAGCCAGCATATTTGTGGTACTGAATTCTGAAGATAAAGTCATTGGACCTTGGGTTCGCTATACTGTGAGAGAAAAAAATCTTTATTTGACGAAATAGGCAATCAACTGAAATCTATCCTCTTTAAATAAACTGATTCCTTAGTATTTTCCCAGTGTTGGTGTAAGTTGTTGTCTGTGATGTCCCCCAGGGCTCTTTCCTCTGCTCTCTGATTTGGTATATAAAAGCAGCTCTGAATGATGGATTACTGTGTCATTGCAGCCTGCGAAGGATTAATTTGTTTCATTGATTTCTCTTTAGGCAGATTGCCAGAATTTGCTGCTTCCCACCTTTCCTCAAGACTTGTAGAAGTAATAGACAGTAATAGCCTAAGACAAATCAGCTCCTTTTTGTAAAAATAGAATCATGAACCCAGGAATCCTAATAAGAACTTTGGCAAACTTTTTATTGGCATATTGGGAAGAGCAATTAATAGGCTACTTTATCTGGTTTGAAATAGTTTTAATTGAAAAATTTCTTTTTCTTTTCTTTTTTTTTAATATATTTTTTTAATTATATATTATGTTAGTCACCATACAGTACATCCCTGGTTTTTGATGTAAAGTTCGATGATTCATTAGTTGCGTAATTGAAAAATTTCTTGACTTGGTAACTTAAAACACATCATATTAATAGTTCCTAAGTAAGCATTTATAATATTTGTACCATAAAAACTTTCTCAAATTTATAAGTATCTTCTTTAACTCAGGAAAAAAATGTGGTGTTTATGTGATTGACAAACACTTTTCTTTCTATGCGAGATTTTGGGATCAAATAATATGGCAACATAACTTTAAGTCAATTTACTTATAAATATTTATATGATTAGTTGTTGCAAATAATTTTTAGAAACTTTGGACGAGGACATAGAGTATTAGAGCATAGAAAGAGAATTGTTTAATTGTTTGAAGAAAATATAACTTTGTGATTAAAAGCCTGGTATTTGCTCATAATAATTTGCAAAAGTTAAAAATGACATTTTGTATATTTTCTCTAAACCTTTTTCCTCCAAGCATTTACATGTTTTATTTATACATATATAGCTAGATACCACTTTGTATCCTGCTTTTTTCAGTTGGCATTATACAGTGAAAAATTTCCTCTATAATTAAAATTGTTAAAGTCATTTATATTGACTGTTTAATGCTTTAACATGTATATTTTAATTATTGTTCTGCTATTGGAGAGTTAGATTTCTAATTTTCCATTATTGTAAATAAAGTTATGATGAATGACATTTTATTTATTCATTTATTTTTTTATTAATGATTTTTTTTTTATTATATCATGTTAGTCACCATACAGTACATCCCTGGATTCCGATGCAAATTTTGATGCTTCATTAGTTGCATATAACACCCAGTGCACCATGCAATACGTGCCCTCCTTACTACCCAACCTGTCTATCCCATTCCCCCACCCCCCTGATGAATGACATTTTAAATAAATCTTATTCATCCCTCTGGTTATTTCCTTACAATATATTATTATAAAATAATTTACTTGGATGAGGGTATAGACTGTTTTTTAAGGTTCTTGATATAGATTGCCAGATTGTTTTCCAGAAAGGTTCTTCCAGTTTATACTGGTACTGTTTAAAAAATTTCTCTGTAGAGAAAGCAGCATTCTAATTTGTTATGTGAGCAAAGAAAACAGAACAACACTCTTTCCTTGTCTTCTGAAAGCAGTGGCAGCATTTTGCATATACTTAGTCTCTTAGAAGTATTTTCTCAACTGCAGATGTGAAATAGGCTGGTTATACAAATCTATTTGTTTCCCTTCTGTAGTGCTGAAAATTATATTGATTTAATGATCTCAAGTTATACTTTTTATGCAATTAGTTGTGTAGTAAAAACTAATATTGTCATGTGCTAATGTCTTTTTTCCTCTATTGTGCTATGATAGTAGTCCCTGCAATATCAGCAAGTTTATGCTTTTCCTGTGCTTTGCTGAAAGGAAAAAGGAACATCTGTTTCCATTATATATCTGCATCATAATGATAACAATTAAATAGCTTTTATGGTAGTGTACAGTAAATATATTTTGCTGAATGACCTATACTTTCTTGTTGGAAAATTTCAGAGATTTCAGAGGCACTTAGTTTTTACAGGTAGTTTCCATGTAGAGGTTTAGAAAGGCCTTTGGTTACTTTAGGTAAATCACTGCAGTCTCAGTATAAACAAACAAAGAACCCTGAAGATTAAACTCTAGGCTATCAGATGTGATTCTTGAAAGTATTTTCCTTAGGCAGATGTTTAGAGTACAAATTATTAGGTACCTCAGTATTCTTAAGTGGCTTAATCATGCTACTAATAATAGAATTCATTTTGTGTTTTGTGCTGTTTGTGTACTTTTACTATTTTACTAAGCTGGAAATTGGAAATAGTTTTATATGTATGTGCATGTGTGTGTATACTCAAACATATATAAACATATTTATAGCCTAGCACTCTTTTTTCCCATATATTAGGGGATCATAGTGATATTTACCTTTTAAGCTCAGCAGGAGAATGATCGAAACCCATGCAGTATTTCCATTGACCTTTAATATTCCAGAGAAATGTTTTCATTTATTTCATTCAGCTTTTGGTTAAAGATGTTTTAGTGGTTACTTAAAAAAAGATTAGAAAGTATTTCAGACAACATGTGGTATATAAAGAAAAATAAACAGCCCTGTACTCCAGACTCAATTTGAGAAATAAAATGTTACCAGTGTAATTGAACCTCTTCCTGATCATACTCCCTTAAGACTTCTTTTTCTTCTCCTTCTTCTTTTTCTTTCTTTTTTTTTTTTAAAGATTTTATTTATTTATTTGACAAAGATAGAGCCACAGAGCACAAGCTGGGTGGCAGTATGGCAGAGGCAGAGGGAGAAGCAGGCTCCCTGCTGAGCAAGGACCCCGATGCAGGACTCCATCCCAAGACCCTGGGATCATGACCTGAGATGAAGGCAGGTGCTTAACTGACTAAGCCACCCAGGCACGCTCCCTTAAGACTTCTTGAAGAGATAATCAGCATCCTAAATTTGATGATTATCTTTTTTGCCTTTCACGTATTTTTCTTAACATGTCAAAACACTTGACATAGTGATTTGTCCTTTTAAGTAAATTTTGAAGTGTTGGATCTGTGAAAGCTGTTGGAACCTTTTTAGTCTAATCACCTGTGAATGGTCATGTTTCTCTACTTTACTGTCCTCATCTGTGAAGTTGTGTATAGATCCACATATTCTTTGATGTCCTTCTAGCCATAAAGTTTTTTGATTATCTCTTATTTTCCATATGAAATAAAACAAAAGATAAAGGCTCAGAGAAGTTTTGTTTTGTTTTGTTTTTTAAAGACTTTATTTATTTATTTATTTGCCAGAGAGAGGCACAAGCACGGGGATTGGCAGGCAGAGGGAGAAGCAAGCTCCCTGCTGAGTGAGGAGCTCAACACGGAACTCGATTCCAGGATCCTGGGATCATGACCTGAGCCGAAGGCAGAGGCTTAACCGACTGAGCCACCCAGTCACCCCAGAAGTTTAAGTAACTTACCCAAGACCATATAATAAATCCAGAGCCAGGAATAAAGTTCAGTTCTCCTGACTTCAATTCAATGCACTCTCTTCTTCAGTCCTCATTGTCATCTTTGGGTACTGGCTGACTGACCACTGTGGTAGCCTGTGATTAAAGACCATCTACAGGCTTGTATAACTTTGTGATTGTGTATGCAGGAGAGACTTTTCTCTTAGAATATGATTTTCTGTAGGGAAAAACACTGAAGCCTTATCAGCCTGAAAGCTCCTTATAGAATGAGAAGACTGTATGTGTCCTGCTAAGCCTATAATTTTCTTATTTTCTGGACTTTCCTGGAAAAAATGTTAGTTTGGGTACAGTGAAGCTTTCTATAGGTTACTTACCATGTAGTCAGGTTTCTGATCTCTCATGGGAACTGGACCAGGACCATAGGGATTAGCACAAATTTAAGTGTCTGCTTACATGTACATGTATCTATTTTTCATTGTATTTTGGCAGTCAAGACTTTGACAAATTGCTTCTTTTTTTTGTAACTTATACTATGGTCAAATCACAAACGACTTTCTGTTTGAAAATGAGTTTGTTTCTTGTTTCTATTTAGCAACCAATTTACCAGAGCACTAAAGTGAGAATAGCACAAATAGAATAATGTGGAAACACGTTTTTAAAATCTCTTTGGAGAAAAACCCTATTCCAAAAATGGCAACCTAGAATTACATGCATGTACATTCTCTTTCAGGTTTTTACTCTAACAAATTTAATTCATTCTTAGTTGAGATGAGTAAGCTTGAGTCATAATATTCACACAGTACCATGCCTCTCCTATGAAAAAATATCAATATAGCTAGAGATGGAGTTAATATATCCTATTGTAAAACTATCTTTTCCCAGATCTGTTGCCTCAAGACCAAAAACTTGGTTTAATAAACTATTTGGTTCCTTCTATAAATACATACTAGGAAACTTGTGATAGTAGTAATCGTTCTTTTAAGGGAAGATGAAGCTACTAATAGTAGCTTTGTCAGTGCTATAAATATTCTCAAGGTAGTTGTGTTTTAACAAGCAAACCAGGTAACACATTTTTCTCTGTTTTAGGTCAATTATCTTATGTATTCAGCAGCTTCTAGTAGGAAATTTTCCCTAGCATATTTGGGGAGGAGAGACCCAGTGTAATCAGATATTACCATTCAGTATCCCTTTTATTTAGCTTTATTTGCTCACATTCACTAAATATGATTTCTTTCATTTCTGTAGACTTTCTGTCTGGAGAGAAAGCTGTGTGTGCGTCTGTGTGTATGTGTGTCTCCCTGCCTCTGTGTAAATATTTCAAAGACATTTCTCTTCTAGTTGAAAGTCCTGGTGAACATCTGTAATGTGTAATATAAGGAATTTTCTACACTGGTTAAACTTCCTGCCACTCCCTCTGCCACTCCCTGTGCTGCTCCCCTTGCTTGTGCTCTCTCACTCTCGCTTTCTCTCAAATACATAAAATCTTTAAAAAAATTTGTGATTTAGGATCAGCCAAAATGATACTAATGTAGTATCTTGAATAAATAGGATGAGGCATTTACTAACTTTGAATCAGTTTTTTAAGAAGATTTTATTTATTTGAGAGGGAATGAGAGAGAGAGAGAGCATGAGCTGGGGGTGGGGGGCACTGGGAGAGGGAGAAGCCGACACTCCGCTGAGCAGGGAACCCTGTGCAGGGCTCGATCCCAGGACCCTGGGATCATGACCTGAGGGGAAGGCAGGCGCTTAATGGATTGAGCTACCCAGGTGCCCCTAAATCAGTTTTTTAAAAAAAGATTATAAGATCTAAGAATTTTTCCTAGTACTCTATCATGTTTAAGTATGCTAATCTAATTATCTCTCTGTAAATAAAAAATAATTGCATAACAGTGTTTCTGAAAAGCAGCCTTTGTACTGTTTTTTAGCAAGAAGCAGGTTCATTTTTTAAAAACTCAACTAACAAAGTACATTTAAATTAGGAACCACACTAAGTATGAAGGCAAAACATGTTTTCATAAATATTTAGAAAAATACCTGTGTTTGGTCTTGACTCCCCATTAGCTTTGATGGTAATATCATTGAATTTTAGCATTGAACCTGTTTTTATAATATTACACATGAACGTGTTTTTATAGCTCACCAAAGTTTATTAAAAGATGCTCAGATAATTACCATTTACCTGTCACACAAGGAGAAGTGGGCTGTTGATACATTTGCTAACAAATTTGACCAATCTAGATAGGTATAGGTGTTTCTGATAAAAAGGTTAACAAAAATACCCCTATTCTCCATATAATAGCTACAGTCTTTTTGGACTTACTTATGTAGTTTCTTCTATCTCTTTATATATAGTTGTAGGTGTAAGTTTTAGTTTATAAGTATCGCAATACACAAAGTATAATTTGTATTTTGTGTAGAGTGTTTGGCTGAGATAACAAGGTCCTTTTGAATTTTGGGGATTGATTGAGTTATTTCTCAAAACAAATATACTGTCTCTCATGGTTCATTCCCCCCTTCTGTTTACCCCCCCTTCATTCTTCCCTTCCTTCTCTACTGATCTTCCTATTTCTTATGTTCCATAAATGAGTGAAATCTTATGATAATTGTCTTTCTCTGCTTGACTTATTTCACTTAGCATAATCTCCTCCAGTCCCGTCCATGAGAGACTGTGGACTCTGGGAAACAAACTGAGGGCTTCAGAGGGGAGGGGGTGGGGGATTGGGATAGGTCAGTGATGGGTATTAAGGAGGGCACATATTGCATGGTGCACTGGGTGTTATAGTCAAATAATGAATCATGGAACATTACATCAAAAACTAAGGATATACTGTATGGTGACTAACATAACATAATAACAAATTATTATTAAAAAAACCCCAAATATACAAATTCCAAAATAAGTCCCTTTTTATTTAGTTACATTTTTGAGATGTGTATTTTATATTTAAAAAAGACAAAAATGTATCAGTAATATCTGGTAGAGCATTACATTGTATTATGCTATAATATTAGCCTCAGTCTCATGTCAGTCTAAGTTGTAAAGGTAGTTGTTTTGGATTGGCTAGAACTTAGTGATCTGAAAGAATAAAGGAGTGGTATTACAGACCTTTGAAAGCAACATACCGACCGATGTCTGTGACAGAGCCAAAAGTCACCAAGATCCTATTTATATTTCAGTTCCAATATTAATAAATTAAATGTGTTTTGAATTTTTAAAAATTTTAAAAAGATTTTATTTATTTATTTGTCAGAGAAAGACAGAGCACAAGCAGGGGGAGCGGCAGACAGAGGGAGAAGCAGGCTCCGTGCTGAGCAAAGAGCCTGATGCGGGACTCAATCCGAGGTCCCTGGGATTATGACCTGAGCTGACGGCAGATGCTTAACTGACTGAGCCACCCAGGCATCCCTGTGTTTTAAATTTTGACAAATAGTTTTAAAATTTCAAAAGTTCTGCATTTTATAGTAAGGAACTAGCCAAAGGCTATATTTTTATATATACTGTGTGGGATGGAGAGTTTTGTTCTTACATAAACTTGCCTAATAGTTATCCTACCCAAGAGAAGTGTAAAAAATCCTTAATTTATGAATTTTACTTTTTATATAAATAGTAAAACCTTTTTATTATATGCTAAGCATATTTCGTATATTTTTTAATCAGTTTATGTAAGATGTAAAATTCTCATTTTAGTGGTGAAGAATTTGAGGCTCAAATGTGGTTAATGGTTAAGTACCTTGCTCAGTCTAGTCACATAGAAGATGAGTAACACAGCAAGGATTTGAAGTGAAGTATGTGTCACTCCAGAGCTCATTCCTGATCTATGCCGATTTCACTGCTTCTTATCAAGTAACTAATTACATTACCTTTTGATTATAGGTCAAATTGTATTCTCACAGGCACATAAAAAAGCATAGAGTAGGGGCGCCTGGGTGGCACAGCGGTTAAGCGTCTGCCTTCGGCTCAGGGCGTGATCCCGGCGTTATGGGATCGAGCCCCACGTCAGGCTCCTCTGCTATGAGCCTGCTTCTTTCCTCTCCCACTCCCCCTGCTTGTGTTCCCTCTCTCGCTGGCTGTCTCTATCTCTGTCAAATAAATAAAATATTTTAAAAAAAAAAGCATAGAGTAACTCTTCTACAAAACAAAGGAAATCTATATTATTCATGTTATTTTCATGTCCCAGTAGCTATAGGATAATATTCTCTCTGATTATGTGCTGTTGTATGTATAAATAGTACTATCGAAATGAAAATCCTTAGAATTTTTTGGCACTAGGTTGGCTTAGCTATTAAATACCACCTTGGTGGCAGATTGAAAAATGAATAGCAAGAAAGTTTATTATTTCTGATTTGCAGTCTTTCTTCAGAATGTTTTTGTTTTTAGTGACTTCCAAATCATGGTTTTCCTTAGCAGGTGTATTATTTTGCTAGGGCTGCTGTACCAAAGTACCACAAAAGGGGTAGCTTAAGCAGCAGACATTTATTGTTGCCTAGTTCTGGAGGCTGGAAGTCCAAGATCAAGGAGTCGTAAGGGTTGGTTCCTTCAATGGTTGTGAAGATAATCTTTTACATGCCTCTCTCCTAGCTTGTGGTGATTTACTGGAATCTTTGGCGTACCTTGGCTTGTAGATGCATCATCCTGATCCCTGCCTTCATCTTCATGTGGTGACCTCCCTGCGTGTGTTTCTGTCTCTATGTCCAGATTTTCCTTTATAAACACACCAGTCATATTGGATTAGAGCCTACCCTAATGACCTCATCTTAACTTGAACATCTGTAATGACCCTCTTTCCAAATAAGGTCACATTCACGGGTAAAGTTATGGCCTTCGGTATATTTTTTGGGGGGCACAATTCAACTCATTAACAGTAGGCAATTTTTTTCTGAGATGATAGATTTGAAAACTCTTTAGTAGTGGTTATATACATAAATTTGCAGTTGATCAGTTCATTGATGTAATTATATGCACGGATACCCATAAATGAGTCATGTCTGAATATTTGTTTTGGAATAGGACTGATTTTGCTGTAATATTCTTGTAAAAAAAACTGTAGGAAGAACAGACTGGAGAACTACTTAGAAAGGCTTTCAATAATTGATATGATCAAGTGTCACAATGTATGGGGCAGAAAATGATAGCTTTTGATAATTCATATATAAAATCAGTATGGCTTGTGGTATGAAGCTGAGATTTAGAAAGACTTTCGGAACAAGAGGATGCTACAGAAACAGAGAGGACACTGGTTTAGGTTCTGATGTAGGAATGAGTATTTTGTGTGTGGTGGGCCATGGTGGTGAAGGGAGGCTTTGGGTTAGTCATGTTGTGAAGGAATCTCTGGCCCTTTAGGGTTAATGCCAGTTTTAGCTTTTAAGTTTCAAGGAATTGCTGTAGGATTTATTTTTAATTTTACCCTGTAGAAAATTTGAAATATATAATTAACAAGAAGAAAAACATGACCTGTATCCCCACTACCCAGAGCTACTCGTTATTAATCTTGTTATAATTCTTATGAAATTCCTGCCATGATTTTTGATCGAGATTATACCACATAAACAGTTTTCTAAAATAAATCACCTGTAGTTTCTAAATATCTATCTGAATTTGGGACCCCTTGGGTAGTAGATCTAACGATCACTGATGTTGAATTGGGTCACCATAATTCCATAAACCATTAGGTCAAGACAGTTTTGTCTCATGTGATTTAGTCCTTTGCCTCAGTCTTGTCCTTCCTCCCGTCTTTCACACTACAGCCAGGATCTTGTTAATGATTACATCACTCTCCTGGCTTACCTCCTTCAGTCAGACAGAGGTCCAGCTTTTTAGCATAATAGGCATCTTTGTGAATTTTCTCATGCCTCTTTCTTCTCATTAGCTATTCTCCAAAAAGCTTCCTGAAGTTCTCAGAATATTGTGTACCCTTTTGAATCTCTATAATTTTTACCTCTTCCCTCCATTAAGAATGTCCTTTTTCTTTTTGTCCATCTGTCCAGCAGCTGCTTATTTTTTAATATTTCACATGACATTTTCTCTCTAAAGCCTTTATTCTAAGCCAGCTTTCCCTTTCTTTTACTACTTGTAGCACTTTCTGGAAAACTTGCTATAAATTGATTACAGGGTATCCTAGTGACTAATTTCCATCTTTATCTTTCTTGTTTTTTTCCTTTTAAAAAAGTTTTTATTTAAATTCTAGTTGTTAACATAGAGTGTAATATTAGTTTCAGGAGTAGAATTTAGTGATTCATCACTTACCTATAAGACCCAGTGCTTATCACAAGTGCCCTCCTTAATACCCATAACCCATTTAAGTCATCCCACCACCCACCTTCCCTCCAGCAACTTTCAGTTTATTCTCTGTGGTTAAGAGTCTGTTTTATGGTTTGCCTTTTTTTCTCTCCTTATCTTCATCTGTTTCATTTCTTAAATGCCACATGAGTAAAATCATATTGTATTTGTCTTTCTCGGACTTATTTTACTTAGCGCAGTACATTCTAGCTCCATCCATAGTGTTGCAAATGGTAAGATTTCATTCTTTTTGATGGCTGAGTAATACTCCATTGTGTATATATATGCCACAACTTTTTTATCCATTTATCAGTCAGTGGATAGTTGGGCTCTTTCCATAATTTGGCTGTTGTTGATAATGCTGCTGTAAACATTGGGGTGGATTTGCCCCTTCAAATCAGTATTTTTGTATCCTTTGGGTAAATACCCAGTAATGTAATCACTGGATCATAGGATAGTTCTATTTTTAACTTTTTGAAGGACCTCCATACTGTTTTCCAGAGTGGCTGCACCAGTTTGTATTCCCACCAACTGTATAAGACGTTCCGTTTTCTGCATCCTTGCCAATGTCTGTTGTTTCCCATGTGGTTCATTTTAGCCATTCTGACTGGTGTAAGGTGATATCTCATTGTAGTTTTGATTTGTATTTCCCTGATGATGAGTGATGTTGAGCATCCTTTCATGTGTCTGTTAGCAGTATGTCTTCTTTGGAGAAATGTCTGTTCATGTCTTCTACCCATTTTTTCTTTTTTTTAGATTTTATTTATTTATTTGACAGAGAGAGAGACAGCCAGTGAGAGAGGGAACAAAAGCGGGGGAAGTGGGAGAGGAAGAAGCAGGCTCCCAGCAGAGGAGCCTGATGTGGGGCTTGATCCCAGAACACTGGGATCACGCCCTGAGCCGAAGGCAGACGCTTAACGACTGAGCCATCCAGGCGCCCCTTTTCTACCCATTTTTTAACTGGATTAATTGTTCTTTGGGTATTGAGTTGGATAAGTACTTTTTTTTCTTTTAAGATTTTATTTATTTATTTGACAGAGAGAGAGAGGACACACAAGCAGTTGGTGTGGCATGCAGAGGGAGAAGCAGATTCCCCCCTGAGCAGGGAGCCTGAAGCCAGGCTTGATCCCAGGACCCTGAGGTCGTGACCGAAGGCCGATGCTTAACCAACTGAGCCACTCAGGTGCCCCGGGTTTGAAAAGTTCTTTATAGATTTTGGTTACTAACCCTTTATCAGATATGTCATTTGCGAATATCTTTTCCCATTCCAAAGGTTGCCTTTTAGTTCTGTTGGTTTTCTTCACTGTGCAGAAGTTTTTATCTTAATGAAGTCCCAATAGTTCACTTTTTCTTTTGTTTCCCTTGCCTCAGGAGATGTATCTAGTAAGAAGTTGCTACAGCCAATGTCAAAGAGGTTGCTGCCTGTGTTCTATATGATTTTGATGGTTTCATGTCTCACATTTAGGTCTTTAATACATTTTGAATTTATTTTTGTGAATGGTGTAAGAAAGTGGTCCAGTTTCATTCTTCTGCATGTTGCTGTTCAGCCATTTGTTGAAGAGACTTTTTCCCGTTGGATATTCTTTTCTGCCTTGTTGAAGATTAGTTGACCGTAGAATTGATGGTCCATTTCTGGGTTCTCTGTTCTGTTCCATTGATCAGTGTGTCTGTTTTTGTGCTAGTACCAAAGTGTCTTTTTTTTTTTTTTTAAAGATTTTATTTATTTATTTGACAGAGATAGAGACAGCTAGCAAGAGAGGGAACACAAGCAGGGGGAGTGGGAGAGAAAGAAGCAGGCTCATAGCGGAGGAGCCTGATAGGGGGCTCGATCCCATAACGCCGGGATCACGCCCTGAGCCGAAGGCAGACGCTTAACCGCTGTGCCACCCAGGCGCCCCAGTACCAAAGTGTCTTGATCACTACAGCTGTGCGATATAACTTAAATTGTGATGCCTCCAACATTGTTTTTCTTTTTCAAAATTGCTTTGGCTATCAGGAGTTTTTTGTAGTTCTGTACAAATTTTAGGAATGTTTGTTTGAGCTTGGTGAAAAATGCTGGTGGTACTTTGATAGAGACTGCATTAAATGTGTAGATTGCTTTGGGTAATATGGACATTTTAGCAATATTTATTCCTACAATACACGAGCATAGAATGTCTTTCCATTTCTTTGTGTTATCTTCGATTACTTTCATCAGTGTTTTATGGTTTTCAGAGTACACCATTTTTATCTTTTTTAATAGACTGAGTTACTTAAGGGTAAGGGTCATGTGCTATTTATACTAGTATCTGTAGCACTTAGCATGGTACTTAGTAGATGTTTGAGGAAAATGTTTGCTGAATAAATAATCTTGTCTTTTCATCTAACACTGTCCTGCTAGTAATAGTGAATATAGTTAGAATGAGTGATAATTTTTGGAGTGACAGGTAAGGGAGCAAGTTGACTAGTTGATTTCAACTTATCAAACAGTTACTAAACATTTACAATCTGTAAGTTACTCTGCTGGGTGTTGTGGAAATGGGAAACTAAAATGAAGAGGAACTTTAAGAGTTTGGAGCCCAGTGGAGGACTTCCAATTTTGGTGAGTTGGTAGGGAATTATGGTGAGAAATATAGTGAAGAGTTGTTAAGGGGAATAACCCATTAAAACAGAATTGTGACTGGAAACATTTGTATAGCGCCTTTAAATTAACAAAATTTATTTGTTTACAGGTGGCAGTGGGCCTACATCATGGGTTGTAGCAGATGTTCTCAACATATCTATTGAAACTTCTTTACAGTCCCTTGAAAGAGGAGCCCAAGAGCCTCATCTGTGTGGTAGCTACCGTGCTCTGGTATGATGCTATGCTTCTCTACTTCATCCTTCCTGTTCGAGCAGAGGTCTAGGTTAGAATTCAGCTGTTTCTTATTGCAAACAATTATGTAGAACTGGAAGTGGAATGTTTCAATTATACTGTTATTGTGATTTCTTTGAGATTGTTGATAATACCTTATTATTCTTATACCTGTTAACAGAACCCCCAAATAGTGAGTGCCTTACTTATCATAGATACTTAACATTGTGATTTTGTTTGAATTGTATCTCGTTGTAAATAGTTCCTTACTGATTTTTAATAGATGTTAATCTAATTTATATTCCCTTAAATGATAAAGAAGCACATAACGTCAACTTTGCTTCTACTTAAAAACTGTCTTCAGGTAGTGTTTAACCAGCTTCTCAACTCTTATGAAGGAGATTCAACTGGCAATCGATAAAATCAGGAATATTTAATTACAAACCTCTGTATTAACATGAATAAACACTGTAGCTAGTAATGAAAGTACTTTTCTTCATAAAAAATAGAAATATTTTTCAGAATTCTGGGAAATGTCAAAGTAATTTTGGCTGCAGTCATGCTGCATTTAATGTTATTGAGAATGTTGCTAACATTAACAAAAATATTCTGTAATTTCCTCAGTTATTGCTACTGGTGATGAGGGATGTAAAGTTGGCATGCTTTCATGTTTTGAGCATTTTCATTACATACTTTTTTCATTTATATACTTTTGATTTTGCGTGTCAGAAGCAATCTTTGTTTTAGGTAAGATAGCTGAGAACATTTTTACTTAGGGATAGAGGTCAGGCTCTGTTTTTAGGTCAGTGATATATAGAATATAGTGAATGTATCAGAGTAAATACATGTACAGTTTTGTATGTAAGTATTATAGAATTTATATATTTCTCTGACCTTATTTTTAGTTAGTTAAAACATAGTGACCTATGACCAAGGCATAGGTTTCATTTGTATATTAATAATTTTATTTTGTTATTTTCTGTGACCACTGGTAACACTCATCTTGCAGATATAAGCTGTTGTTCACCAGGGAGCTTTGGCAGGAGAGCTGGCCAGATGAGCAAGTTCATCTCCGTTGTGGAAAAACAACATGAAGCTCATCTCTGTTGAAGGTGAGTTAGTGCCATCTTCACACAGGAAAATCATGCTAGTGTTATTTGATGTTTTCAGGGTTATCAAACAATAGTTTGGTTTGGACTTTGTTTTATGGGATGTTGAGCCATCATGCTTTATTACTTGAGTGTAAAGATTCACACAGAGATCAACCTGACAACGGAAAGGGTTGGAAGTAATAATTCAGTGTTTATGAATATACCTAAAAATAGTTTGGGTAACCTCCCTCCCTCCCTCCCTCCCTCCCTCCCTTTCTTTTCAATGTTTATTTATTTTTAAGTAATCACTACACCCAGTGTGGGGCTTGAACTCATAACCCCGAGATCAAGAGTCACATGCTCTCCCAAGTGAGCCAGCCACGCACCCCAATTTGGGTATTCTTTCTCACTTCTGTTCTTAATTTCCATATAATGCATGCTAGCTAAGTTATAATTCATGACTTTTTTTTTAATTCATGACTTTTATTTGAATATTGGCTAGAGCAGAATCACATATGTTACATATTTATTTTAAAATATATTACGAATTTCAGGAAATTTTGTATAACTGCAGTGTCAATGTAAAAGATACTCTTCTGTTTTCAGATACATTATTTGGTCTTTGAAATGGTAGCCATTGTTAATGCTTGCCACAGGCTTGCTGTCCCAGAGATATAATGGATGACTGTACTTGTTTAATATTATTACAAGAAGTAGTAGGGTATCTAATAGCAATCTGTAGTTCAGTTCAATATCATTTAGTGCATATTTATTAATCATCACTTCATTTTACTTTACTAATTACATTTGTGACTTGACCCAGTCCTACCTAACCATGAAATATGTGTATATATGTGTGTATGTGTTTGTGTAACATTATATATAAGTAACTTGATACAGTTAACTGATGTTGCTTTGGCCCTCTTTATTCAAGTTGTTTTCACTTGAATTATCTCCATTGTCAGGTTGTCAAAGTCAATTTTCTTTTACAGTTTGCTTTACTGATAATCTCCTTTTTTAAAAATGTTACTGTTATCTTTTAATTTTTCTTCTTTTGGGGCATAAACGAATCCCAAGGTCAAAGACTGGTGAGGCTGATGCACTATATTTGGAGAAAAAGTTTTATTGTACAATTTTCTTTCCTCAAAAAGGCTCAGTATTTCTATAGTAAGATTGGGCTTTCCCTTCCCATGCCTTATAAGTAATTACTAAGTATAACTCAGTGCGGTGTTTTTTTTTTTTAAGGATTTTATTTATTTATTTGAGAGAGAGAGAGAGCTCAAGCAGGGGGAGGGACAGAGAAAGAAGCAGACTCCCCACTGAGCAGAGAGCTCAATGTGGGGCTTAATCCCAGGACTCTGGGATCATGACCTGAGCTGAAGGCAGACACTTAAAAAACTGAGCCACCCAAGCACCCCAAAACTCAGTGTGTTTTTAAAAATATTGTTTCTTGAAAACATTATCTTAAGATGATTTGTCTCAGTATAATTATTTTCGCATTAAGCCTACCTCAAATATTTTCAGTTGGACTGGACTTTGGAAATTTCATTTAACGTTATAGTGCAAGTCAAAGTTATTCAGTGTATAAACTTGAGTTTGTCTTAACTAGAATGATTTCTATTGTAGTTATTATGATAAAATACTACTTGTTGAATAATTAATAATTATAATTATATAGAATTGTTATTAATTAAAATTAGTAAAATTAATTAAAATTAATTTGCTCAGCTCTATTCTGAGTGCTTTTTATATCTTGTTATATCTTTATAACAGTTATGTGAGGTATGAAGGATTATCCCAGGCTTATAGACAAGGAAACTAAGACTCAGAGTTCAATAATTTGCATAAGGTCAGTGACTGACCCAGGATTTCAACTATGTAACCTCAGAGCTTCTGCGCAAAGCTCCTGTTTATAAGTGTGGTGTTAAGTTGCATGAGAGGTTTACGTGTGCAACTTGACAATGGGCTGCTTTACTTTTGAGGCAGTCTGGCTAGTTCACAGTGATTTTGTACTACCGACTGACGTACACCAAAATGTATCTGACTGAAGCATTTGCTTTTGTGACTTTATGTGGACATAACATTTTAGAAAAAGATTTATTGATTTATGTTAGAGATAGAGCAGGAGATTGCTGGGGCAGGGCAGGGGGAGGGGCAGAGTCTCAAGCAGACTCCATCCTGAAGTTAGCCCCACATGGGGCTTGATATCACAACCCCAAGATCACAATCTGAGCTGAAACCAAGAGTCAGGCGCTCATCCCACTACACCACCCAGGCTTCCCTATGTGGACACAACTTGCGGCAGTCTGTCAGTATGCATGTATGGATTCTTTAAGAAGAATCTTGATAATGCTTCCTTGGGAAAACTTGGTATATCTTCAGTGTCTGCCCCACTCTTCAGGTGATAGAATTGCTGTTTAATATATAAGTTTGCTAGAGGCTGAGACCCTTGTTCTGGGGGATTATTTACATATGCATATAAAACAGGTAGGCTAAAATGGTGATACTAGTTCTCAAACAGATGTGTAATAGAGTGTAAAATGTTAGTTTGACCACTGTTGAGGAAAGCCAAATGCATAAATTGTGTAGACATTATGGATTTTTTTGTTGTTGTTATAGACAGAAACCACTGAAGGATTTTCAGATGGCAATTGTGTTGTTTTTATTTTTTATTTTTATTTTTATTTATTTATTTATTTTTTAAGATTTTATTTATTTATTTATTTATTTTTTTTTAAAGATTTTATTTATTTATTCGACAGAGATAGAGACAGCCAGCGAGAGAGGGAACACCAAGCAGGGGGAATGGGAGAGGAAGAAGCAGGCTCATAGCAGAAGAGCCTGATGTGGGACTCGATCCCATAACGCCATAACGCCGGGATCACGCCCTGAGCCGAAGGCAGACGCTTAACCGCTGTGCCACCCAGGCGCCCCTATTTTTATTTTTTTAAGGATTTTATTTATTTGATAGAGACAGCGAGAGAGGGAACACAAGCAAGGGGAGCGTGAGAGGGAGAAGTAGGCTTCCTGCCAAGCAGGGAGCCCGATGCTGGGCTCGATCCCTGCACCCTAGGATCATGACCTGAGCCAAAGGCGGAGGCTTAAGGGCTGAGCCACCCAGGCGCCCTGATTGTGTTGTCTTTAGCATATATGCAAGGTCTTTTGTTGGTGGGCTATTGCATATTGCTTCAGGCTTACCTCTGGCAGTCCTCTTCCTTACCAGCCAGTGTCCTGTATATTCTTTACAGGTCTACCTCAGTTAAAATGGATAGCTTGGGGGATCTTGGATGGCTCAGTCATTTAAGCGGCTGACTCTTGATTTTGGCTCAGGTCATGATCTCAGGATTGTGAGATCGGGCCTGAGAGCCTGCACTCAGCAGGGAGTCTGCTTGAGATTCTCTCGCTCTCCCCCTCCACCTTGTGCTCTCATGCTCTCTCTCTTTCTGTCTCTAAAATAAATAAATAAATCTTAACACCTCCCCCCCCCAAAAAAAACCCTGAATAGCTTGTGGTTACCCTACCATGATTAGGTATTCCGCACTTTTGTCTTCATTAATATTTTCCCTCTTACTATTATGATCTTTTCTCATTGTTCCTGTTGAGTACCAGCTTTTCATTCAAGATTCAGGTTTGTTTCTCTTTGAAGGCTTTCCTAACTACTGACCTCTATCATTGAACCTTATCTTCTTTGAACCTTTCTACTACATACTATTCTAGAACCTTATATTTTGTATTTATATATCTTTATATTTTATTGCGCTTATGTACTTATTTATGTCTCTTTTTTTTTACACATAATTTTTTAAAGATTTTATTTATATATTTGAGAGAGAGAGTGCACAGCAGGGTAAGAGGCAGAGGGAGAGGGAGAAACAGGCTCCCTGCTGAGTAGGGAGCCCAACGTGGGGCTCAATCCCAGGACCATGGGATCATGACCTGAGCCAAAGGCAGATGCTTAACTGGCTGAGCCACCCAGGTGCCCCTCTATGTCTCTTTCTAACTGGACTGTAGATAGACTGTAGATTTCTTAATGGCAAGTACAAAGGCTATGTGTCTAATTCATTTTTATGTCCCCAGTTTTTAGCACAATACCTGGTACATACAGATGCTTAATAAGCACTTGTTAAGTGGATGAATAAACAAATGGTTAAACTATAAAGGAAAGAAAAGATTATCCTCACAGTTGGTGTGATAATGGTGATAAAGTGCATTCCAAGGTGGAGTGCTACTAGACTTATCGGGGAATATTCAGTGTTAAAAACAGTATCTTGGGGCGCCTGGGTGGCTCAGTTGTTAAGCGTCTGCCTTCGGCTCAGGGTGTGATCCCAGGGTCCTGGGATCGAGCCCCACATCGGGGTCCCTGCTCCCCTGGGAGCCTGCTTCTTCCTCTCCCACTCCCCCTGCTTGTGTTCCCTCTCTCTCTGGTTGTCTCTCTGTCAAATAAATAAATAAAATCTTAAAAAATAAATAAATAAATAAATAAATAAATAAATAAATAAGTAAGTAAATAAATAAATAAATAAAAACAGTATCTTTCCTGAGGTCTCATGGTAATCATACTAGCTTCTTAGAGTCAGTATAGTGCATGTCTGGAGTTTTGTTATCTTGAACAACTAACCATTTATTATTGAAAATTTAACCACTAAATTTCAAGAGTTGCATTTTTTCATGAATAATTTAATAATAATTTTAATAATAAGTATTAATAAGTATTATTAATAAGTAATAATAAGTATTTTAGGTCTTGATTTAGGGACTCTATCATTTCCTTTAAGGAGATCCACGTGTTTTGGTGTTATTATCAGTCTAAAGTTGGAAAAGGACTCTTCTGCTTGAAAATGATGAGAATACGTCAAGGAATGAACCTACTTGTTATCACAATTAAAGTTCCATTTGCTTTGCAACTGTAACTCTTATGTTATGGAATCCTGATTAAAAAGGTTGTAATGACCAGTATTATCAGAATGACAAATTCTAACATGGGTTAGTAGTTCTACATTTAGTAAAACACTAATGGGGGTACCTGGGTGGCTCAGTCTGTTAAGCGTCTGCCTTTGGCTTTGGTCATGATCTTAGGGTCCTGGGATCAGGTCCTGAGTCGGGCTCCTTGGTCAGCGAGGAGCCGCCTTCTCTCTCTGCCTGCTCTGCCTGCCACTCCCCCTGCTAGTGCTCTCTGTCTGACAAATAAATAAAATCTTAAAAAAAAAAAAAAGAAAGAAAAACACTAATGTATCATATTACTCCTTTAGTAATATGCCAAACTTTAAGTTGGTTTATTTTTTGTTTATTTATAATTTAACAAGATTATATTAGTTAGAGGTCAAATGTTCTTTGGCTATCAGCTTACATTAGTTTTAACTAAGGAAATATTATACTACGAAGATATTAAAAGGAAGCTTAAGGCTTCTGATATTAACTATATTCTGTTAAGTGAGTTTCTTTGTTTTAGGCTACATAGAAACAACTTAAGAAAATATTCTGCATAAAAATTTGCTATGCTGAAATAGCATATTCACTAAATAATTTAAATAAAATGGGGAGTGTCAAGGGGTTTGAATGGAATGAAATTTTCTTTGTTCAAGCTCTAAACACTAAGGCTTTTAATTTTGTAGGAAGACATTAAATACTGTGGTCATTCAACTTGTATATTCTTTAGCCTATTTAATAGTCAAAAACTTGTAAGTAAATATGTGTGCTGCTGAGCAACAGTGATCAAAAATGGCAATAAAAGTCACATAATGAAATTTTAAGAATACTAAAAAAATCCAGGGATTTTACTGTAGCTCATTATTCACTACATTTCTGGCAGTCTTCATGATTACAAATCACTTGATTGACTAACTAGACATCCTCAAAGTGAATTATGAATCAGGTTCATTTTTGGCACATGCTGTAACTTGTGCTTTGTGATATATCAAATTCTTATAACAGTAATAAGAGATATAATCAACTCTTTTATTTTAGGAAAACTGTATTGCCTTATTAAAAACTGAAATGCAGTTGCTAACATTTTACCAACACAATATAATCCCTGCTTTTGTATCTCAAGGTGGAATTCAGTGATGACATTATTTTTCAGATCAAGATTAATCTGTAGACTGATTTTCCGTCAGGCATTAAACTCCTATTAATATCAGTTCTATAGGCTTCTTGGGCAGTTGCTTGAGCCTAGGTTACAAAAACAGTCGCATATCTTTCCTTAGTATTTAAAAACGCATGATGAAGGAATTGCATGTTTTTAACATTTTTCTTTGAAGGAAATGCAGTTTTTCCTAAATAACTAATTTGTAATGAGGCCATGATATTGCATACTTTAAAATGTGGAACATTTTAATGGTTATTAATAGAGAGGGTCTCTTTTTGAGTTAGGTAAAGGTTCCATAGTGACCTGAATCTTGATCTTTCCATTCGTAAAACTTAATCAGGGGGGTAAATTCTGCTTTCAAATGCATTCTCTTCTCTTTTGACTTAATAAGAATTCTTTATGCATTATTTCACTGGCAGTTGAGTGGCAGAAAATTCCTGTAGTACAACTGCATTAGCTTTAATCCCATCCACTCAAGCAATTGAAAATAAAATGGGTGTTCCTTAATGTGATATATTCAAAATTTGAGAATCTTGCACAAAATTCAGTCATTGCCTTAGCAAAAGTGAGATTCCTTCATTGAAAATTGTCAGGCATGGGAACGTAGAGCCCCATTTGTTTAATGGTGTTGTTATGAGGTCCTCTTACTAATAAAAAAAATTACATATGTAATTTTTTATATAGGTAAAAAGTAATTCTTTGTTTCAAAATCATCAAAGTTACTGGAAGCTTTGCATATATAACAGACACAGAATTGTACTGCCATATTTTTTCCCTATGTAAAAGCAGAGTAATTAGTATTTCAGCATTCCAGTGCCTTTAACTTTCTTTGTTTTCTTTTATTTTTTATTTATTTATTTATTTATTTATTTATTAAAAGATTTTATTTATTTGACAGAGATAGAGACAGCCAGCGAGAAAGGGAACACAAGCAGGGGGAGTGGGAGAGGAAGAAGCAGGCTCATAGCGGAGGAGCCTGATGTGGGGCTCGATCCCTTAACGCCGGGATCACGCCCTGAGCCGAAGGCAGATGCCTAACCGCTGTGCCACCCAGGCGCCCCTGTTTTCTTTTATGAATAAGATTTCTTTATATTATAACTAAAAATTGTTTTATGACTATTCAGTTGTAAAAATTGCTTTATTGCCCTTCCATTGTCTTTAAAAATGTTTTACAAAAATATTTTTGAGTATCCATCTATGTTAATTTATATGAAAATGTAGAATAGCAATGTGTAGTTACACATAATTTTAGAAACACAATTATAAGCTTTTTATTTTAATGTTTTGTTCTCTTTAAAATTGTCTAAAGTTTTGAATTTATGCTTTAACCACCTTGAAATTTAATTTTTAATCCCCTAACCATTAATTACATGCTTAGTAGTTAAAATTGCTATTAAACATCTTTTATGGGATTAAAATTTTATTTCTGATTAGGCAATGAATTATATATATAATCAATTATTACAGCCATTTAAAAATTATGACCAAAAGATTAATCCTCCATAGATGTTTTTAGCAATATAAACCATCCTGGTAGAATTGGAATTAAGGAATTAGAAATGGAGAGACAGAGGATCAATTTATTAATTACAGAAAAAACTTTAAGTCTTTTAACTTCAGTAGATTTTGTGAAATGACCATAAACTAAACTGGGGTCATAAAATGCGGCCATTTTCCAGCCTGGCTCAATGCTTTTTAGTTCTTCAACATAGCGTACATTTGGAATCTAGCAGCATTATTACTTCATGTGGATTGAGGTGGCAATATATGATAAAATGTGCTTTTGTTGCTGTGACTGGGCAGTAGGACTTAGGAATAGAAGATGAGGGTAGAAAAGAGGAGACAAAAAAATAGGTTTTCAGGTCACAGAAATGTACTGAATTTTTTTGATCTTTTTTTTATGTTTAAATAGGATAAATTGCTAGATTGTCTCCATTTTGTGATGTACAACCTAATTGGTTTCATTAATTGCTTCCTTTGAACAATTTAGCATCAGGACAGTTATTGTGAGAGGAAATAGGAATATCTGGAAATTATGGAAAAACTGAAGGAAAATGTTCAAGAAGGAATTTCTTTCTTTTTTTTTTTTTTAAGATTTATTTATTTATTTGACAGAGAGAGACAGCCAGTGAGACAGGGAACACAAGCAGGGGGAGTGGGAGAGGAAGAAGCAGGCTCATAGCAGAGGAGCCTGATGTGGGGCTCGATCCCATAACGCCGGGATCACGCCCTTAGCCGAAGGCAGACGCCCAACAACTGAGCCACCCAGGCGCCCCTCAAGAAGGAATTTCTGGTATTTGTCTTTCTCAGTAAGCGTATAAAGGGGTTAAGGGTGTCCAGTATCAATAAAATCAGCCAAAGGCTTATGTTTCACAGTTTATACTTTAACCCTTGATATTTATTCTCCCTCCCTTACCCCATAAAATATATGTGGCAATAAAATGAGCACTTTTGTAACATGGTCCACGTGTCTCAGGTTACATAAATATATTGCATTTCCCAATATTAACATTATATTGGTGTACCTATTCTAGTTTTTATGTTAAAAATGATATTTTCTGTTTTGGTTATATAAAGTGAGTTTTAAATAGTATTGGAGGGGCACCTGACTGGCTCAGTTGATAGAACGTGCAGTTCTTGATCTCGGGATTGTGAGTTTGAACCCTATGTTGGGGGTAAAGATTATTTAAAAATAAAATCTTTGATAAATAAATAAATAAATAGTACTGGGTATTTTTTGTTAAATCCTTCATTTGCCTGGAATTGATAAGCTATTTCTCTTCCTTAGGCATATGCTAAAGGGTGGAACTACAGATTTATAGGTATGGAGTACACAATTATGATGTATTAGTTTTTATTACTAATATGGTGTAAGTACTTTCTATATGATTTCAGTTGTATGTGTTGTTGATGTTATGGGTAAACTTTAAAGAATTCTGTTTTAGAATCTCTTTTTAAGTGGATTTAATGATACATAGTTTTGGTTCTGAGAAATCTCTACATTATTATTCAAAAAGCCTCAAAGGACATGAATGTTAAAGATGATAGATGTTGGTTGGGATCTGCAACCTAGGATTGATATTAAAGAAAAGACATTTTGTTTTAGTTAAAACTAAAGGTTGAAAGCAATATATAATATCACTTGGTGTGATCTACTTTTGATGTCTTTTTAGTACTTTAAAGCCTCAAAAAATATCATTCACTTTTGTTGGTGTATCAGTCAGGGTTCCCCCAGAGAAACAGAGCCAATAAGATACATATAGCATGTACATATACACATGTATATTTATGATTTATGTTAAGAAAGTGGCTCACCCACTTGTGCAGACTGGCAAGTTTTAATTCTGGAGGGTGAGCTGGAATTTAGGAGATAATGCTGCAGGCTGGAGGTAGAATATCTTCTTGTCCACGACCATCAGGTTTTGCTCTTAAGGCCTTCAACTTATGAGATGAGGCCCACCCATATTTTTGAGGATAATATCTGTTTTTTAAAGTCAACTAATGGTAGATGGTAGCAACATCTATAGAATACTTTCATAGCAACACATGGATTAGTGTTTCGTTAAATAACTGGGTACCATAGAAAGTATAACCAAGTTGATGTATAAAATTAAACATTCACAGTTGGCCTTTTTAAAAAATATTTTTGTCATAAGTCACAGAAATGCCAGGGGCCAAGCTATCAGGCTGTCATCATGGAACATATTAGGCAACTTCCTTGAAGTGGAAACTCAATTCCAGAGATAGTAGCTGGAATTTGCTTATTAAGAATTATTAATTGAGGGACGCCTGGGTGGCACAGCAGTTAAGCGTCTGCCTTCGGCTCAGGGTGTGATGCTGCGTTATGGGGTCGAGCCCCACATCAGGCTCCTCTGCTATGAGCCTGCTTCTTCCTCTCCCACTCCCCCTGCTTGTGTTCCCTCTCTCTCTGGCTGTCTCTATCTCTGTCAAATAAATAAATAAAATCTTTAAAAAAAAAGAATTATTAACTGAGTGTTCTTTAAGTGCAAGTTTTGGAAAAGAACAGCATGCAAAAAAATGGACTCTACTTTCATGTATACTGATTATTGTTAATGCTTAGGAAAGAGATAAAAAGTGGTTGTTAACCCAAGGACAAACCCATTTAATAAAAGCCCAATTTTACTGGCTTGCCTTATGTAAATTTTTATTACATAAACCTTATATCTCAAGGTCTAAAATTGTCAACTTTCTCTTTAATTAAATAATTTATATTACTTTGATATTGTTCTTTAGAGATTTCCAAGAACATTTTTGGAAATTTTTCATATTTTAGTTCATCAATTGTGGAATTAACTTTTTAAGGCACTGTGTCCTGCTGGGCCATCAGGGTTGGTGAAGGATCTCAAGATGGCTGGGGGAAAACTTGCTCTAAAGGCCATTGATTGGGTAGCTTTTGGGGAGATCATACCCCACATCAGAAGGCCCTTGTTAACTCCCTGAAATCCCATCATGAGACCCTCACCTCCATGTTGGCTTCTGTCCCTGAGAATCCACCTGCTATCAACTAGACTTACTACAAAGCCAGTGTGGTGAAGGCTGGCTTGGTAGATGACTTGGAGAAAAAGTTTAATGCCCAGAAGTTTCCTGTGACAGAGGATAAATATACTATTCAGGTGGATGCTGAACAAAAAGAAAATTTGAAAAGTTGTGTTGAGTTTTTCTCTTTCAAAGGCCAGGATTGAGGAATATGAAAAAAAGAGCTGGAGAAGATGAAGAACATAATTCCATTTGATCAGATGATCATTGAGGACCTGAATGAAGTCTTCCCAGAAACCAAATTAGACAAGAAGAAATATCCCTATTGGTCTCACAAGCCAATCAAAAATTTATAAACTTGAGTTGGGGAGAAAGCTCTGGCCTTGTATTATAAACACTGGACATTAAAAATAATTGCATCTTATATGAAAAACAAAGCACCATGTCCTTCAATCAAGAAGTAGAAACTCTAGTCTGTATCACTTTACATTGACCTTATGTTTATTGATTATGTGCCATAATAATAATAAAAATTCTTTTAAAGTTAATAACTTATTTATGCTAGATACTTTATGAAACTTGTAATTCCTTCAATCATAGTTCTGTTTTAGAGATCAGGAAAACCATGTTCAGAGAGGTTAAGTGACTTGCCCATGTAAGTGATGGAACAGGATTCAAACTTGATTCAGATGCTGTTTGAATCTGAAGCCTGTAGTTTTTTTCCTACCCTACTCAGCTTGTCTTGTATGAAACTTAGCAAGGCCTCTGAATCTTTTGGGACAACCTATATAATTATGTATTCCTTAATATATAAGGATCCATGTTAGTTTTCTTTGTAATTCAGGGCTTATTTAATAAAGGTTTCTGTCTTCCATAGCATATATAACTTTGGCCAAATGATTAAAATACGTCATTTCCCTTTTTGTCTTGGTTGCCCAAAAGCTCATGGTTAATATTAATACTTACTTTTAGTAATTTTCTCATCTGTGGTTCCTCATGTAATTATGTCCTATGTTTGTTCATTTCATTGCTAAGCTCTTCCCTTAGTTTTAAATTAACCTGTCCTATAAAAATATTTTAAATTATAAATCACCACAGTCTTTTAAAGACTCTAGGTAGACAAAAATGAATATAAAATATTTATTGTTTTGTAATCTGATTGCTTTGTTTTGTTCATTGATGTGTCCAAGTACCTAAAACAGTAGATAACACAGAGTAGATATTAGTGAATAAGTGAATTGAATTAATCTATTTCTCCTGGACATCTGTCTGATTCTAAGTGGAATTTAAATTTATTTACACTTAATGTATTTCCTGACATGGTGGACTTTGCTGTTTTACTTTACATCTTCTATTTGACATGTGTTTTCCATTTTACTCTCCCTTCTTGCTTTCTTTGGATTGATAACCATGATTAATTTTATGTGTCTACTTCACTGGGCTGGAAGGGTACCCAGCTACTTGGTTAAACATTCTTTGGTCACATTCTGAGTGTGTCCATGACGGTGTTCCTGGATGCGATTAACATTTGAATTGGTAGACTGAGTAAAGCAGATTGCCCTCCCAATATGGGTGAGCCTCATCTAATCTGTTGAACATCTGCATAGAATTGAAACCTTTAGCTTTTCCTGGATCTCAAGCCAGCTGGCTTTCAGACAAGAAATAGACTTTTGGCTCTTCTGGTTCTCAGGCCTGCCGCTCTGGCTGCTTGTGCTCCCTCTCTGTCAAATAAATAAATAAAATCTCAGAAAAAAGTAAAAGTTTTAGCTCTAACATTTAGCTCTGATCTATTTTTTTTGAAGATATTATTTACTTATTTGAGAGTGATACAGAGACAGAGGCAGAGCACAAGCAGGGGGAGAGGCAGAGGGAAAGGGAGAAGCAGACTTCCCGCTGAGCTGTGAGCCCGACATGGGCTCGATCCCAGGACCTGGAGATCATGACCTGAGCTGAAGGCAGACGTCCAACCATCTGAGCCATCGAGGCACTCCATGCTCTGATTTGTTTTCTGTTAATTTTTGTATATAGTATGAGATAAAGGTCTACCTTCATCTTTTGGCATATGGATATCTAGTTTTCCTAGTACCATTCATTAAAAAGGCTATCCTTTTCTGAATTTCCTTTACACCTCTGTTGAAAATCAGTTCACCATAAGTATAAAACATTTATTTCCGTACTCTCACATCTATTCTAGTGATCTACATGTCTATCCTTTGCCGGTACCACATCATGTTGATAACAACTGAAGTGGTTTTATATTAAATTTTGAAATTGGAAAGTGTAAGTTGTCCAGCTTTGTTTTTCTTTGTCAAAGTTGTTTTGGTATTCTCTATGAATTCTTTTTTTTTTTTTTTTAAAGACTTTATTTATTTATTTGTCAGAGAGAGAGTGAGCACAAGCAGGGGGAGCAGCAGGCAGAGGGAGAAGCAGGCTTCCTACTGAGCAAGGAGCCTGATGTGGCACTGAATCCTAGGATCCTGGGATCGTGACCTGAGCCACCCAGGTGTCCCTCTCTATGAATTCTATACAAATTTTGCAATTTTATGTAATTTGCAATTCTATGTAAATTTTAGGATTATTTTACCAATTTCTGCCGAAAGGCTGCTAAAGCTTTGTTGGGTATTGTGTTGAATATATGAATCAATCTGGCGAAAGTTGCCATTGTAACACTCTTGAACTTTCTACTTCACAAACCTGGCGTCTGGCCTTCTTTTGAAGGTAAACTTTCTTTTTTTCCCTCCCACCATGGTTGCTTTTAAGGTTTTGCTCTTTCCTTTTAGATTGAAGTAATTTCATGTGATGTCTTTAAGTGTGGATTTTTTTTATTTATACTGCTTGGGAATTTTTGGCTTCTTGATTACATGAATTGGTGTCTTTGATCAGTTCCGGAAATTTTGTTGATCTCTACAAGTACCGTTTTTATAAATCTAAAATACCATCAATTGAAGCACGCACCATTTATGCACCACCAAAAGAGAAAAAAATGATACTAATGCCTTAACAGTAGTAGTATGTGGGGGTACCTGGGTGGCTCAGTCATTTAAGCATCTGATTCTTGGTTTTGGCTCAGGTAAGATAGAGCCCCATGTCAGGCTCTGCGCTCAGCAGGGAGTCTGTTTGAGGTCCTCTCCTTCCTTTTTTTTTTTTTTTTTAAAGATTTTATTTATTTATTTGACAGAAATAGAGACAGCCAGCGAGAGAGGGAACCCAAGCAGGGGGAGTGGGAGAGGAAGAAGCAGGCTCATAGCGGAGGAACCTGATGTGGGGCTCGATCCCATAACGCCGAGATCACGCCCTGAGCTGAAGGCAGATGCTTAACGACTGTGCCACCCAGGCCCCCCTCTTTTTTTTTTAAATAAAGATTTTATTTATTTATTTGACAGAGAGAGAGAGAGAGAGAGTGCTCAAGCAGGGGAAGTTGGAGAGGGAGAAGCAGGCTCCCTGCTGAGCAAGGAGCTGGATGCAGGCTTGATCCTGAGCCACCCACGTGCCCCTCTCTCTCTTAAATAAATAAATCTTAAAAAAATAATAGTATTATGTGATGTATGAATTGGTCATACTGACCTTTATTGCTTAGACATTTGTAATTTTCCCAAAGGATTTGGCAAACATTTCTTCATTTGTGTTGCTTTGTGCATAGTTTTTTTTTTTTTTTAACCTGTATCTCTGTAAGAAAGCATAGCACAATTTCGTAGATTTGTATCTTACTTCCTGTAAGTAATTAGTGGCTGCTTTTTCAAGATGTTCAGGTCAGTTCTGACTGCTGTAACAAAATCCCATAAACTGGGTGACTTAAATGACATTTATTTCACAGTTCTGAGGTCTGTGGGAAGACCTAGATGAAGGTGCTGGCAGGTTCAGTGTCTGGGGAGGATCTTGTTCCTGATTTGCAGATGGTTACCTTCTTGCTGTATCCTCATATGGTGGCGAGACAGATCATCTCTCTCATGTCTTTTCTTGTAAGGGCACTAATCCCATTCATGAGTTTCACCCCCAAGACCTAATTACCTCCCAAAGGCTCTACCTCTAAAAATACCATCAAATTGGGATTAGGACTTAAACGTACGAACTTTGAAGGGACACAAGTATTTAGCCACAGCACAAGAATATAATGATTACTCATTTAATGGCCATTGTTTCGGTTATGAATATTTGCTTCACTAAGGTCAGGTTTTATGTCTGTGTATACACATTAACTTCTAAACAATTTTTCTGAAGTGTTTTATACATCACAATAATTTTTTTAAGATTTATTTATTAGAGAGAGAGAGTGAGTGGGGGGAGGGGTGGAGGGAGAGGGAAAGAGAGAATTTTTTTTTTTTAAAGATTTTATTTATTTATTCGACAGAGACAGAGACAGCCAGCGAGAGAGGGAACACAAGCAGAGGGAGTGGGAGAGGAAGAAGCAGGCTCCCAGCAGAGGAGCCTGATGTGGGGCTCGATCCCATAACACCGGGATCACGCCCTGAGCCGAAGGGAGACGCTTAACCGCTGTGCCACCCAGGCGCCCCGGAAAGAGAGAATCTTAAGCAGGATCCCTGCTCAACAGGGAGCCTGATATAGGGATTGATCTCACGACCCTAACATAATGATCTGAGCTGAAATCAAGAGTTGGGGGCTCAACTGAGCCACCTAGGTGCCCCTCATTGCACTAAATTTTTAATGGCAAATCATAGTTTTTCTTTTCTTTCCTTTTGTTTTTTGATATTGAAACCTGGGAAAATCATAGTTTTAAAATTTTTACTGTTTTATTTTATTTATTTTTAAAAAAACTTTATTTATTTTGAGAGAGAGAGCGTGCGTGCGCCTAGTGCACATGAGTAGGGGGAGGGGCAGAGGGAGAGAGAGAAGCAGACTCCCTGCTGAGCAGGGAGCCCCATGCGGAGCTCCATCCCGAGACCCTGCATCATGACCTGAGCCGAAGACAGAGGCTTTTTTTTTTTTTATGTTTGCTTAGCCACTGTATAGTACATCATTAGTTTTTGATGTAGTGTTTAAAATTTACTTTTTAAAAAGTACAACATGAAGATTTAATATACTCCTATGTTGTGAAATGATTACCACAGCCAAGTTAATTAACATATCCATCACCCTAGAAAGTTTTCTTTTCTTTTGTGGTTGAGAACACTTAAGATCTGCTCTCTTAGCAGGATGCCTGGGTGGCTCAGTCAGTTAAGCATCTGCCTTTGGTTCAGGTCATAACCCCAAGGTCCTGCGATTGAGCCCAGCATCAGGGTCCTTGCTCAGTGGGGAGCCTGCTCTTCCCTCTGCTTGCAGCTCCCCCTGCTTGTGCTCTGTCTTTGACAAATAAAACCTAAAAAAACCCCTTCTACTTTCTTAGCATAGCAGATCTCATGTTTACTATTCAGTATTATTATTATTTATATTTATTTCAATTCATTTAGCCAACATGTAGTAAGTACCTCATTAGTTTTTGATGTAGTGTTTAGTGGTTCATTAGTTGAGTATAACACCCAGTACTCAACACATCACATGCCCCCCTTAATGCCTATCACCCAATTACCCCATCCGCCCACCCACCTCCCCTTCTGCAACCCTCAGTTTTTTCCCAGAGTCAAGAGTCTGCCATGGTTTGTCTCCCTTTCTGATTTCTTCCCATTCAGTTTTCCCTCCCTTCCCCTATCATCCTCTGCATTATTTCTTATGTTCCACATATGAGTGAAACCATATGTTAATTTTGCTTCTCTGATTGACTTATTTCACTTAACATAATACCTCCAGTTCCATTCATGTCGATGTAAATGGTAGGTAATCATACTTTCTGATGGCTAATATTCCATTGTGTATATGAGCCATATCTTCTTTATCCATTCATCTGTCAGAGGACATCTTGGCTCCTTCCACAGTTTGGCTATTGTGGACCTATAGTATCATTAACTATATGGTGTACATTAGATTTACAGAATTTATTGAATCTTGTAACTGGAAGTTCATACCCCGTGATCAACATCTCCCCATTTCCCCTACCCCCACCCCTGGCAACCACAGTTCTACTCTCTAGTCTATGAGTTGGACTTTTTTAGATTCCATGTAAAAATGAGATTATATAGTATTTTGTCTTTCTCTGTCTGACTTATTTTACTTAGCACAATGTCCTCTGGGTTTATCCATATTGTTGCAAATGACAGTTTCCTTTCTTATTTGATGGCTAAATAATATTCCATGGTATATACATACCACACTTTTTAATCCATTTATCTATGATGGACATTTAGGTTGTTTCCATATCTTGGCTTTTGTGAATAATGCTTCAGTGAAGATGGGGGTGCATATATCTCTTTGAGATAATGATTTTATTTCCTTTGGGTATATACCCAGATGTAGGATTGCTAGATCAATGGTAGTTCTTTTTTTTTTTTTTGAGTAAACTCTACCCCGATACCAAGAGTTATATGCTCTACCATCTAAGCTAGTCAGGTATCCCACAGGCTTTAGCTCTGTTTTTGATTCTTGAGGAACCTCCATACTTTTTCCCTGATACCTGTATCAATTCATATTTCAATATATATTCTCTTTTCTCCATACCATTGCCAAAACTTATTTGTCATCTTTTTGATAATAGCCATCCTGACAGGTATGAGATGATATTTCCTTATGGTTTTGATTTGCTTTTCCCAGTTTGTGATGATGAGTATTTTTATATATCTGTTGGCCATTTGGAAAAATGTCTATATAAATACTTTGCCCATTTTTAAACCAGGTTGTTTTTATGCTGTATGTTATTTACTTATTTTTTGATATTAATCTCATCAGATACATGATTTGCAAATATTGAATTTTAAACAACACTCATTTTTCTTTCTAGAAATTCTATTTGGTTCTTCTCCTTTTTTTAAAAAATTTTTTATTATGTTATGTTATTCACCATACAGTACATCATTAGTAGTGTTCCATGAATCATTGTTTGTGTATACATTTGGTTCTTCTCCTAATCTGCTTTTTCACTTCTTCTAGTTTCCTATACCTGTGGATATTTTTAAGCATGCCATTCATTTACTTTTAAGTGTAATAAGCATAGTTTTATAATTTGTATCTGATAATTCTAATATTTAAAGTCTTAATAGTCTATTGCTGTTGTTTTTCATTTATTTATTTATTTTTATTATTTTTTTCAATGATTTTTTATTATATTATGTTAGTTACCATACAGCACATCCCCAGTTTCCGATGCAAAGTTCGATGATTCATTAGTTGCGTATAACACCCAGTGCACCATGCAATACGTGCCCTCCTTACTACCCATCACCGGTCTATCCCATTCCCCCATCCCCTCTCCCCTCAGTTTGTTTCTCATAGTCCATAGTCTCTCATGCTTCATTCCCCCTTCTGATTACCCCCCTTTCTTTATCCCTCTTCCCCTACCGATCATCCTAGTTCTTATGTTCCATAGATGAGAGAAATCATATGATAATTGTCTTTCTCTGCTTGACTTATTTCACTTAGCATTATCTCCTCCAGTGCCGTCCATGTTGCAGCAAATGTTNTTCCATACAAATTTAAGGACTATTTGTTCCAGTTCTTTGAAAAATGTCCTCGGTATTTTGATCGGGATAGCATTGAAAGTGTAGATTGCTCTGGGTAGTATGGACATTTTAACTATGTTAATTCTTCCAATCCATGAGCATGGAATATTTTTCCATCTTTTTATGTCTTCCTCAATATCTTTCAAAAGTGATCTATAGTTTCTAGGATATAGGTCCTTTACGTCTCTGGTTAAGTTAATTCCAAGGTAACGTATGGTTTTTGGTGTTATTGTAAATGGGATGGATTCCCTAATTTCTCTTTCTTCAGTCTCGTTATTCGTGTATAGAAATGCAACTGATTTCTGGGCATTGATTTTGTATCCTGCCACCTTACTGAATTGTTCTATAACTTCTAATAGTTTGGGAGTGGATTCCTTTGGGTTTTCCATATAGAGTATCATGTCATCTGCAAAGAGAGACAGTTTGACTTCTTCTTTGCCGATTTGGATACCTTTGATCCCTTTTTGTCTTCTGATTGCTGTTGCAAGGACTTCTAGTACTATGTTGAATAATAGTGGCGAGAGTGGGCATCCTTGTCGTGTTCCTGATCTTAAGGGAAAGGCTTCCAGCTTTTCCCCATTGAGAATAATGCTTGCAGTAGGCTTTTCATAGATGGCTTTTATGAGATTGAGAAATGTACCCTCTATTCCTACACTCTGAAGGGTTTTAATCAGGAAAGGATGCTGTATTTTGTCAAATGCTTTTTCTGCATCAATTGAAAGGATCATATGGTTCCTGAGACTTTTCTTGTTGATATGATGTATCACGCTGATCGATTTGCGAACGTTGAACCACGCTTGCATCCCAGGCATGAATCCCACTTGGTCATGATGGATAATCCTTTTAGTGTACTGTTGGATTCTATTAGCCAGGATCTTGTTGAGGATTTTGGCATCCATATTCATTAGAGAAATCGGTCTGTAATTCTCCTTTTTGAGGGGGTCTTTGCCTGGTTTGGGGATCAAGGTAATATTAGCCTCATAGAATGAGTTTGGTAGCTTTCCTTCTGTTTCTATTTTTTGAAATAGCTTTAGGAGAATAGGTATTTATTTCTTCTTTGAATGTTTGGTAGAATTCCCCAGGAAAACCATCCGGGCCTGGAGTTTTGTTATTTGGAGGTTGTTTATCACTGACTCAATCTCTTCATAATTAAGTTGGCCTATTTAAGAAATCTATTTCTTCCTGTTTCAGTCTTGGTAGTTTATAGGTTTCCAGGAAGGCCTCCATCTCTTCCAGATTGTTTAGTTTTTTGGCATATAGCTGTTGATAAAAGTTTCTAATAATCCTTGCAATTTCAATGGTGCTGGTCGTGACCTCTCCCTTTTCAGTCATAATTTTAATAATCTCAGTCCTTTCTCTTTGTTTTTGGACAAGTTTTGCCAGTGGTCTATCAATTTTATGGATTCTCTCAAAGAACCAGCTTCTAGTCCTGTTGATCTGCTCTACTGTGGTTCTGGTCTCTAATTCATTGATNCTGGTTTCTAATTCATTGATTTCTGCTCTAATCTTGGTCAGCTGCTTCCTCGTGAGTGGATTAGGCCTGTCCTTCTGTTGCTGTTTCAGCTTCTTGAGGTGAAATATAAGAAACTGCATTTTAGATTTTTCTATTCTTTTGAGTGAGGCTTGGATGGCTATGTATTTCCCCCTTAGGACTGCCTTTGCAGTATCCCATAGGTTTTGGACCGTTGTGTATTCATTCTCGTTGGTCTCCATAAATTGTTTAATTTGTTTTTTGATTTCCTGGTTTATCGAGTCATTCTTGAGCAGGATGGTTCTTAGCCTCCAAGTGTTTGAGTTTCTTCCAGGTTTTTCCTTGTGGTTGAGTTCCAATTTCAGAGCGTTGTGGTCTGAGAATATGCAGGGGATAATTTCAATCTTTTGGTATTGGCTGAGACCTGTTTTGTGTCCCAGAGCATGATCTATTCTTGAGAATGTTCCATGGGCATTTGAATAGAATGAGTATTCTTTGGTTCTGGGGTGTAGTGTTCTATATATATCTATGAGGTCCAACTCGTCGAGTATGGCATTCAAAGCCTTTGATTCTTTGCTTAGTTTTTGCCAGGGTGTTCTGTCTATTTCTGATAGTGGGGTGTTGAGGTCCCCTACTATTACTGTGTTCTTATCTATATGTCTCTTTATTTTGGTTAAGAGTTGGCTTGTGTATCTTGCTGCTCCCCTGTTGGGGGCATATATATTAATAATTGTCATATCCACTTGTTGAATACTTCCTTTAAGAATAATATAGTGCCCTTCTGTATCTCTCTCTATGGCCTCTAGTTTAAAATCCAGTCTATCTGATATGAGAATTGCTACTCCAGCTTTCTTTTGAGGTCCATTTGCGTGAAAGATGGTACTCCATCCCTTTACTGTCAGTCTGAATGTATCTTTGGGTTCAAACTGAGTCTCTTGTAGACAGCAAGTGGATGGGTCATTTCTTTTTATCCAATCTGCAACCCTTTGG
>NC_048220.1:66146683-66161223 GCF_002007445.2 Ailuropoda melanoleuca | reverse complement strand
TCTGTCTGATATGAGAATTGCTACCCCAGCTGTCTATCGAGGTCCATTGGTGTGAGAGATTGTATTCTATCCCTTTATTTTCAGTCTGAATGTACCTTTAGTTTCAAAATGAGTCTCTTGTAGACAGCAAATGGATGGGTCATGTCTTTTTATATAACCTGCAACCCTGTGGCATTTTATGGGAGCATTTAGGCCATTTACATTGAGACTGATTATTGAGAGATATGATTTTAATGATGCCATGTTGCCAGTAAAGTCTTTGTTTCTATAGATTGTGAATTTCTGTTCTGTATCACTCTTGGGGCCTTTTTACCTTTATAGAACGCCCCCTTAATATCTCCTGTAGGGCTGGTTTCGTGGTTACGAAATTGGTTAATGACAGCGATTTTGGAACGTCTTTATTTCTCCATCAATTCTGAATGACAGCTTTGCTGGATAAAGGATCCTTGGCTGCATGTTTTTCTCTGAAAGAGCTTTAAAAATGCCCCCCCAAGCCTTTCTCTCATTCCAGGTCTCTGTAGACAGGTCTGACGTAATCCTGATACCTTTGCCTTGGTACGTGAGAAATTTCTTTGCCCTGGCCGCTTTCAATANACATAATTCTGATACCTTTGCCTTGGTACGTGAGAAATTTCTTTGCCCTGGCCGCTTTCAATACTGTATCCTTGGATCTAATATTTGCGAATTGCGCTAGACGTGACGTGGCATAGGTTTGTCGTGTTTGAGCTTGGGAGGGGTCCTCTCTGCCTCTTGGACATGAATGTTTGTTTCCCTTGCTAGATTAGGGAAGTTTTCAGCTACAATTTTTCAGATATCTCTTCTAGACCTCTGTTTTTCTCCACCCCCTCAGGGATGCCGATGATTCTGACATTGGATCGTTTCACTGAGTCATTATTCTCCCATAACCTACATTCGTGGGCATGGATTTTTCTAAGTCCATCTTCTATTTTCATTTTTCTTCTACTAACCTATCCTCCAATTCGCTAATACGTTCCTCTGCCTTGGTGACCCTGGCCGTCAGAGCCTCTAGTTTTGACTGCATTTGGCTCATAGAATTTTTAATTTCTGTTAGATTCGCTCTCATTTCCACCCTTAGGGATTCTATATTCTCAGCAACGTTTTCTCTGATGCTTTTTTCAAGTTTACTCATCATCTTGACCATTGTTGCTCTGAATTCCATTTCTGATAATTGGGATACATCCATATGTATTAATTCTGTGGCNTCCATATCCATTAGTTCTGTGGCAGAGGCCCCAGACTCATTGTCTTTTCTTTGCTGGGGGGGACTTCTCCTTCTCATCATTCTGATGAGGAGAGGTTGCAGGGTTGTCCAGAGCCCAAATTATTGACCGGGACCCAGGCCGTGTGCCCTTGTTTTACAGGGATCTTAGGGATGTGGGCTTCTTCTTTAAAGATTTTATTTGTTTATGTGGCAGAGAGCCAACCAGCAAGAGAGGGAACACAAGCAGCGGAGTGGGAGCGGAAGAAGCAGGCTCCCAGCGGAGGAGCCCGATGAGGGACTCCTTTCCGGAACGCCGGGATCACACCCTAAGTCGAAGACAGGCGCTTAATGACTGCGCCACCCAGGCGCCCCAGGATGTGGGCTTGATTTTTCAGCCTGCCTTCTGGGGGAGGGGCCTGCTGTGCCGATACTCAGGCAACCCTGTTTGGGTAGAGTCTCCGTGTCCCCTGCGAGGGGGGATGGGGATGGGCACACTGTGAGCTGGTATTTCCAGGCTTTTGTTCTCTGGCGGCTTTCCCTGGCGGTCTGCTCTGCCTCTTGTGAGAGTCAGAGCAGCAGCGGCCGAATCTCAGCCTCTGTCTCAGAACAGAGGGATTGCAGCCCGTTCTCCACTGATGTTCTGGCCACTTTAACTCTGTTACTGTTGGTGCTGCTCAACCCTGCAGCATCCTGGGATGTGCGCCCCACACATGGCGTCCCAGCCCTCACTTCCAGGGCTGGCGCATCTCTGTCCTTTGTGTCTAACGCCGCCAGCCGCCAGCCGCCCCGCAGGTGCTCCCGGAGCTCCCAGTCTCAGTCTGTTTCCAGTGAGCACACCGGAGCTCCGGAGTTCCGTGAGAAGTCTGGTGGCGCGTGCTCTCGGCTCACGGTCTCAGTCTGCTGTCTCGCGGGTGCCGTCCGTGAGTCTGCCCGCTCCCCTGTGCAGGTGGCTACTGCTTCCCTGCGCCCGAACGTGGCGTCTCCCTCCCCCTTCCATTTATTGTCGGGTATCTGTGCGCGGTTTCACGGCTCCCCACTTCGTACCTCAATACTCAGCACTGGAGATGTTCATTTGTAGAGATCCAGATGTATCTTCCTGCGCCTCAGGCTGATTCCGTGGATGTTCTGGCTGGTCTGGTACCTATCCAGCTCGACTCAGGGGACTGGCTGAAAAAGGGGTCCCCTACTCCTCTCCATCTTAACTTTGCCACCTGTTGTTTTTCATTTATGTATTCTTTTGTCCCCTGGTGCTTTGTTTCCTTGTATTCTTGGTTATCTTTTCATTGCCCTTTCAAAATTATTTGGAGAGTCCTGGTTGTCTTAAAGCTGCCTTTCTATAGAGAAGATTTGCATTTACTTTTGCCAAAGAACCTAGGACTGTTTCAATCAAAATCACAACTTGAGTTGTTCTCATCATTCAAGATGATGAGAACCTGGTCAGCAATTCCCCATAAAGGCCAACCTATGGCCAAAGATTTTCAGTAATGGTAGGCTGGGGTTTTATGGTTTCAGGCCTTACATTTAAGTCATTAATCCATTTCAAGTTAATTTTTGTGAGTGATGTAAGATAGTAGTCTAGTTTTATATTTTTGCATGTGGCTGTTCAGTTTTCCTAGCACCATTTACTGAAGAGCCTGTCTTTTCCCCTTTGTATATTCTTTGTTCCTTTGTTGAAGATAAATTGACCATGTATGTGTGGGTTTATTTCTGGTTCTTTTTTCTGTTCATCTATGTATCTGGTTTTTTTTGTGTGTGTGTTTTTAATTTTTATTTTTTTAAAAGATTTTATTTATTTATTTGTCAGAGAGAGGGCACAAGCAGGGCGAGCGGTAGGCAGAGGGAGAAGCAGGCTCCCTGCTGAGCAAGGATCCCGATGTGGGACTCCAACACAGGGCCCTGGGATCATGACCCCACTCTGGAGGCAGATGCTTAACCGACTGAGCCACCTTGGTGTCCCTGTGTGTCTGTTTTTATGCCATTTACCATAGTGTTCCGATTTCTGTATCTTTGTAATATAGTTTGGAATCAGGGTGTGTGATGCCTGCAGCTTTGTTCTTTCTCTTTGCTTTGGTTATTTGGGGTCTTTTGTGGTTTCATATAAGTTTTAGCATTGTTCATTGATTGATTGCTATTGGGATTTGGGATCTTTTATGGTTCCATACAAATTTTAGGATTGTTTGTTGATTGATTATTTACCACTGGGATTTTGATAGGAGTTGAATTGAATCTGTAGATTGTTTTGGGGTAATATGGACATTTTACAGTATTAACTCTTTTAGTCCATGAGCATGAATATCTTTTCATTTATTTGTATCTTCTTTAATTTCTTTCATCAGTGTTTTGAAGTTTTCAGTATATAGGGCTTTCACTTCCTTGATTAAACTTATTCCCAGGTATTTTTCTTTTTAATGTAATTGTAAAGTGATTGTTTCCTTAATTTCTTTTTCTGAGAGTTTGTTATTAGTGTATGCTACAGATATTTGTATGTTGATTTTGTATCCTGTAACTTTATTGGATTTGCTGATTAGTTCTAATGGTTTTTTGGTGGAATCTTTAGGGTTTTCTGTATTTAAAGTCATGTTTTCTATGTATAGTGACAGTTTTACTTCTTCCTTTTCAATTTGGATGCTTCTTACTTGTTTTTCTTGCCTTATTGCTGTGGCTAGGATTTCTAATTTTATCTTGAATAAAAGCGGGGAGAGTCAGTATCCTTGTCTTGTTCTTGATCTTAGAGAAAAATTATATAATATTAGCTGTGGACTTTAAATATATGGCCTTCATTATGTTGAGGTAAATTTACTCTATACTCACTTTGTTGAGAGGTTTTTTTTAAATCATAAATGGATGTTGAATTTTGTCAAATTTTTTTTCTGCATCTCTCAAGATGATCATGTGATTTTTATCCTTCAATTTGTTAATGTGGTGTATCATGCTGATTGATTTGCAGATGTTGATATATTCTTGCATCCCTGGAATAAATTCCAGTTGATCATGGTATATTATCCTTTTAATGTATTTTTCAATTGGTTTGTTAATATTTTGTTTAAGATTTTTGCATCTGTGTTGATCAGGGATATTAACCTGCAATTTTTTTTTTGTGGTGTCCTTGTCTGATTTTGTTTTCAGGGTAATGCTGGCCTTGTGAAATGAGTTTGGAAATATTCCGTCCTCTTTAATTTTTTGGAAGAGTTTGAAAAGGTTAGGTATTAAATTTTCTTTAAGTGTTTCCTAGAATTTACCAGTGAAGCTGTCTGGTCCTGGACTTCTGTTTTTTTGGGAAGCTTTGGTTATTTATTCATTATGTTTAATGGTGATTGATATATTTATATTTTTATTTTTAAATCATTAAATCTTGGAAGATTGTATGTTTTTTGAAATTTATACATTTCTTTTCAGTTGTACAGTTTGTTGGTGTATACTTGCTCATAGTTTTCTTATGATCTTTGTATTTCTATGGTATCATTGTGATTTCCCTTTCATGTCTGATTTTATTTATTTGAGCCATTTCTCTTTTTTTTCTTGGTGAATCTGCTAAAGGTTTGTCATTTTGTTTATCATTTCGAAGAAGCAACTCTTAATTTCACTCATCTTTTCTATTGTCTTTTCAGTCTCTATTTCATTTATTTCATTTCTAATGCTTGTTATTTGTTTTCTTCCAACTTTGGGCTTCATTCATTCTTTTTCAGGTTCCTTTAGGTATAAAGTTAGATTGTTTGTATGAGATTTTTCTAGTTCCTTTAGGTATAAAGTTATATTGTATGAGATCATATGATTTATCCTGGAGAATATTTATGTGCACTTGAGAAGAATGTGTATTCTGCTGTTTTTGGATGGAATATTGTATGTGTGTATATATATATATATATATATATATATATATATATATACACACATACATATATATATATATATTAAGTCCATCTGATCTAATGTGTTGATGTTTTCTTACTTATTTTCTGTTTCAGTGAGCAATCTATTTATGTAAGTGGGGTATTAAAGTCCCCTGCTATTATTGTATTGCTGTCATTATGTCCCTTTAGGTCTGTTAATTTTTGCTTTATATATTTAGGTGCTCCTTTTTTAGGTGCATATTTACAAATATTTCATCTTCCTGTGGGATTAACCCCTTTATCATTGTTTTTCCTTTTATGTAGTCTTTGTTTTAAGGTCTGCTTTATCTGATGTAGCTACTCCAGCTTTTTTTTTCTTTCAGTTCTGTTTGTGTGGAACTTCTTTTTTCATCCCTTCACTTTCAGTCTGTGTGTATCCTTACATCTGAAGTGAGTCTTTTGTAGGCAGTGTATAGATTGGTCTTGTTTTTTTATTCATTTAACCACTCCTTGTCTTTTGATTTGAGACTTTAGTCCATTTAAATTTAAAATAATTATTTATAGGTATGTACTTATTGCCATTTTGTTAATTGTTTTTTGGTTATTTTTAATTGTTCCTTTCTTACTCTTTTGAAGTCTTTCCTTGTGGTTTGATGAGTTTCTTTAGTGTATTGTTTAGATTGCTTTCTTACTATCTTTTGTATATATACTTTTGATTTTTAGTTACCATGAGGCTAACATATAACAGCAGATATATATAACAACCCAGTCCATTTTAAATTGATAGCAGCTTAGGTTTTTTGTTTTGTTTTGCTTTTTTGTTTGTTTGTTTGTTTTTGTTTTTAAGGTAGGCTCCATGCTAGGCGTGATCTCATGACCCTGAGATCAAGACCTGAGTTGAGATGGAGTTGGATGCTTAACCAATCCAGGCACCCTGACAGCAGCTTAGGTTTGACTGCATTTTAAAAGTCTATATTTACCCCCACCCACATTTTATGTTTTCGATGTCACATTTTATATCTTTTTATTTTTAAAAATTTTTTAATTTAAATTCAATTTAGTTAACAAATAGTGTATTATTGGTTTCAGGGGTAGAATTTAGTGATTCATCAGTTACATATAACACCCAGTGCTCATTACATTAAGTGCTCTCCTTAATGCCCATCACCCAATTATCTTGTCCCCCCACTAGCCTTTAACTGATAATTGTAGTTACCTTTATTTTTATTATTTTCATCTTTTAACCTTGGTACTAGCTTTATAAGTAAGTAATCTACTACCTTTACTATATAGTTACTTTTACCAGTGAGATTTATACTTTCAAAAAAAATTTTTTTTTACAGATTTTATTTATTTATTTGACAGAGAGAGAGACTGCCAGTGAGAGAGGGAACACAAGCAGGGGGAGTGGGAGAGGAAGAAGCAGGCTCATAGCAGAAGAGCCTGATGTGGGGCTCGATCCCAGAACGCCGGGATCATGCCCTGAGCTGAAGGCAGACGCTTAACGACTGAGCCACCCAGGCACCCCTATACTTTCACGTTCTTAATATTGGATTAATGCCCTTTCTTTCTGGCTTAGAAGAAGATACATTTCTTCTAAGGCTGGTTTAGTGGTGATGAAGTTTTTAGTTTTTTTTCATCTAGAATGCTCTTTATCTCTTTTTCTGTTCTGAATGAAAGCCTTGGTGGGTAAAGTATTCTTGGTTGCAATTTTTTTTTCCTTTTAGCACTTTGAATATATCATGTCATTCACTTCTGCAAAATTTCTCTCAAAAATATGCTAGTAGTCTAATGAGGATTCCCTCGTATGTGACAAGTCGTTTTCTTGTGCTGCTTTTAAGATTCTCTCTCTTTAATTATTGACAGTTTAATTATGATGTCTTGGTGTGGATATTTTTGGGTTCCTGTCATTTGGAACTTTCTGGGCTTCCTGGATCTGAATATTGGTTTCCTTCCCCTGGCTTAGGGAAATTTTCAGCCATTATTTCTTCAAATAAGTTTTCTGCCCTTTTCTCTCTCTCCTTTCCTTCTGGGACTCCTATAAAATGAATGTTATTTCATGTGATATTGTCCTATTGGTTCTTTTTTTTTTTTTAAGATTTTATTTTTTTATTTATTTGACAGAGACAGCCAGTGAGAGAGGGAACACAAGCAGGGGGAGTGGGAGAGGAAGAAGCAGGCTTGTAGCAGAGGAGCCAGATGTGGGGCTCGATCCCATAATGCTGGGATCACGTCCTGAGCCGAAGGCAGACGCTTAACAACTACGCCACCCAGGCACCCCCAGTCCTGTTGGTTCTTTACACTACCTTCACTTTTTAAAATTCTTTTATCTTTCTGTTGCTTTGTGTGGGTGAGTTCCACTGCCTGTCTTCGAGCTCAGTGATCATTTCTGCTCTGATCTAGTCTGCTGTTGTATTTTTTTGGTTAAGTTATTATATTTTGTAGCTATATGACTTCTTTTTGGTCTTATATTTTGTATTTCTTTGTTGATATTCTCACCAGGTTCATCCATTCTCCCTTTAGTTGAACATCTTTGTGACTATTACTTTGACTTCTTTATCATATTTATTACTTATCTCTGTTTCATTAAGGTTTTTTTCTGAGGTTTTATCTTGTTCTTTCCTTTGGTGGATAATCCTCTGTTCCCTCTGGGAAACACTCTGGATTTGTTTCTGTGTATTAGGCAAAATGGCTACCTCTCCTCGTGGGGAAGGAGTGGCCTTGTGTTGGAGATAAACCTTATCTTTTAACCTTGCTCTAGCTGTTTGTCTTTCAGACCTTTATGATTATCTAAGCAGCTTGATTTATACTTGGTAGGTCAAGGTGTGCCAAGATCTGTCAGTGTTCTGAAGGGAGGGATCTCAGTCAGTACCTATTTTCAGGCTGATTGGAAAACAGACACTCAGGCAGCAGCTTTTAAAGTATGCAAATGTATACTGTCAGGTGGAACCTAAACCTTGCTGGCTTCCAGATAAGGTGATCTGGAAGTAACCTCTGGATGACAGTTGTAAAAATTGGGACTTCAGGCTAATATGTGAGCTCCTTTTTGGGAGGTACTTTGGAGCTATATCAAGGTTGAGGGAGAGTGTGAGGATGGCATCCCCCTGTGTATGTTCCCTAAGCTGCTCTGTAGCCTCTGAATGTGTGGCAAACCTGAAGTCTGCTCTTCAGGCTGAAGCTCCAGGAAAGGTAAATAGGCCTTTCTCACAGGAGGACTGGAGTATGTTTCATTCTGTGTCCGTGCAGTGCCCGGGGGCTGGTAGCCTGCCAAAAACTGTCTCTGACTATTTCAGTCCCACGGAGCCCAGAAATGTAACCCATCCTGGCCACCAGAGCCAGATGATCATGGAGTGTCCCCTGTGTGTACTACATATGCCTGCTGGCTTTAGCAAGGCATTGGGAGAACATAGGGCCGGCATGCACCCACTGGACTGGGATGTGCTCAGTGGCATTAGCAAGTTAGAATTACCATTTTGTGCTCTCTTTCTAACTTGCAGCACCTGTGTCCCTGAAGATAGTCCCAACGGGCCTCTCCTCCTCTGACAGACACTTTAAGATTAGCAAATGAATCTCCTTCACATAGAGTCTAGACACTTTTCAAACTGCTGCTTTTGTACTGGTTCCCATGGGAAGTAAGTCTGTCCATAGCCCTTTTAGAGCAGAATCTCAGTTCCCTACAGCTCTTTGGGTCTCTTGAATGTGAACCCTGTTGGTTTTCAAAGCCAGACATTTTGGAGGCTTATCTCTGTCTTGTAGGTCTCAAGGTTGGGGTGCCTTATATGGAGAGTGATGGACCCCTTACTCCTCAGGGAGAAGCTCAGGATTTGTGAGATCTCTCCTGATTGTGGGTCACCAATTTGGTGGTGGCAAAGTTTGGTGACACTGTGTCTTTACCTTTTTAGCCATCTTGATGCGGCCCTTTTACCATTTGTTGTGAAGGAGCTGTTAAACTATTTTTCAAGTCTTTTTTCAATTCAGAAGGAATTGTTCCAAATGTAGCTGTAAATTTGGTCTGTCTGTGGGAGGAGGTGAGTTCAGGATCGTTCTATGCTGCCATCTTGGACTACCTGTGGAAAAAATTAGTTTAATCAAGTAATTTCTTTTTTTTTAAAATTTATTTATTTATTTATTTAAAAAGAGAGAGCATGAGCTGTGGCTGGGGGAGGGGTAGAGGGAAAGGGAGAAAATCTCAACCACACTCCGCTGAGCATGGCGCCCATTGTAGGGCTTGATCTCACGACCCTGAGATCATGACCTGAGCCAAAACCAAGAGTCAGACACTTACCTGACTGAGCCACCCAGGAGTCCCTAATCAAGTAATTTCTTTAGGTAAATGCCTAATATAAAGGTAAAGCCTGACTAAGACAGATTGGATATTTGAAAGTACATAAATAACTAAAAGGTTGTATGATTTTTGTTGTGTACTTAGAAATTTTGCAGTTTAATAGTTGAGATTAACTTGTAATATTCAGGTTAAAAATTTATGCTTTTTCTTTCTTCCATGTAGGCATGATTTAACCACTTGTAGTCTATGTATGATTGCTTTCACGTTTAGTATGTTACTACTTTGAAGTGTATACCATAAAAGTGAATTAAATAATTGATGATTGCTACATAGCCCAGCACTCATTTCAGCCAGTCAAAATATTGCAGTTTGGCTTAATTAAGGAGTATGAGAACCATGGTTTCTGTGACAACTCAAGGTCGGTTGACCCGGATATGTCCTGCAAACTGTTCCTGTGGAATAAATAGGCTGTTTGTAAACAGGATGACTAAGCATTCTCTCATAAGATTTTAAGTTCACAAAGTATGAGGCACCTGGATAGAAGGTCAAATGTGAAAGGTTATAAGCCATTTTGGGCCTATTCTTGTGTGGAACCTTTGGCTGCAGTAGTCTGAGGTCTTGGAAATAGTTCACACAAGGTCTTTTGCCAAAAGACTACTGAGAGTTGGCTCAGTCAGGATTCTATTACAAAATCCTGTTCTCTTTTTCTTACTCTTCTGTGTGTGTCCTGATGTCTGAAGTTTATGAAAATGTAAGGAATTTTATAGAAGCTAAGTATATAAATGAAACAACCAAATAAATTCATATCTTATATAAAATAAACTTAGAACTTTCTTTTTAGGGACAGAGGTCCACAAATTGAATGTATTATGATAAATACTTGCAAAATTAATTCCAAATCACGTTTTAGAAAAAGAGTAAGTATATCAGACTAACAAGATGAAAAATACTGACAAAAACTTATAGGCTTTTTAAAAAGGCACTATATATCTGTTTCGCCTAAGCCACCAGAACAGTCTTTAAATACTAGTGAGATATTTTAATTAATGGGATCTTTTTTGGTTATATGTTATGCTGTTGAGTGGTATTTGCTTTGTATTATGAAGAAAAAAGATGTAATTAGTATTCGTCAAAACTTTTTGCTTTGCCTTAGATTTATTACTGTTTTTATTCTTCTTCAGAGTGGGAATGCATTCCAGGAATACAAAAAACAAAGTGAATGTTAGATTTACTTTCTCTGGCATTAAAGCTTAGCTTGAAGAGCCTTCTTCAGTTTTTTGGCTTTCATACTTATCTGCGTTACTAGTTTGTTTTCTCATGTTTATATACTACTTCAGGGCTCCAAGTTCTGTCTTTGTCAATTTTGGTATATTTTCATTCTTGGTTTTGTTAATAAAGATGTAGGCATTGGATATATATTTTAAAAATTTTATTTATTTTAAGTAATCTCTACACCCACTGTGGGGTTTGAACTCGTGAACCAGACATCAGGCGTCACATGCTCTTCTGACTGAGCCGGCCAGATGTGCCTCACCACTGGATTTCCTTAAGGTAGAAAAAAGTGAGTGGGACAAGGGACAATGAAAAGATGGCAAAATAATCATTCTCAAACACAAAGTATAAGCCATAGACCATTTTAACTATTAATGAACTTTTGTGTGATAGTAGCAGTTAAAAAGAAATCACCCAGATAAATGGAAAAGCAAAAACATTTTATTAGGAAATTTAGAGTAACTCCTAGCAGAAACTAAAGATGCTGAATTAATGCATGCAGTTTGGATTATAAATAGTGATGCACAGGCTTTTGTTATTTTATTGTATGACTGAGCATAGGCATGGGAAGGATGAGACTTTCCAGTGTGTTTCATAAAGTCTAATTTCATTTTTCCTTGTAGAACAATGAAGCAAAGCCATTTATCTTTTTTTAAAAAAATTTATTTAAATTCGATTTAATTAACATATAGCATATTATTAATTTCAGAGGTAGAATTTAGTGATTCATCAGTTGCATATGACATCCAGTGCTCATTTCATCCAGTGGCCTACTGAATAATGCCCATCACCCAGTTACCCCATTCCCCCCCCACCTCCCCTCCAGCAACCCTCAGTTTGTTCTCTGTAATTAAGAGTCTCTTATAGTTTGTCTCCCTCTCTGTTGCCATCTTATTTTATTTTTGCTTCTTTTCCTGCGTTCATCTGTTTTGTTTCTTAAATTCCACATATGAGTGGAATCATATGGTATTTGTCTTTATCTCACTGACTTATTTTGCTTAGCGTAATACTCTCTAGTTCCATTCATGTTGTTGGAAATGGCAAGATTTCATTCTTTTTGATGGCTGAGTAATACTGCATTGTATATATTACCACATCTTCTTTAGCTGTTCATCAGTCGAGGAACACTTGAGCTCTTTCCATAGTTTGGCTATTGTTGATAATGCTGCTGTAAACATTGGGGTGCATGCACCCCTTCGAATCTGTATTTTTGGTATCCTTTGGGTAAATACCTAGTAGTGGAATTGTTGGGTCATAGGGTAGCTCTATTTTTAACTTTTTGAAGAACCTCCATACTGTTTTCCAGAGTGTCTGCACCAGTTTGCATTCCCACCAACAGTGCAAGATATTTCGCCTTTCTCAGCATCCTCACCAAGACCTGTTATTTCTTTTATTGTTCATTTTAGCCATTCTGAGCAGTGTGTGGTGGTATCTCATCATGATTTTGATTTGTATTTCTCTGATGATGAGTGATGTTGAGCATATTTTCATGTGTCTGTTGGCCATCTGGATGTCTTCTTTGGAAAAATGTCGATTCATGTCTTCTGCCCATTTCTTAACTGGATTGTTTGTTTTTTTGGGTCTTGAGTTTGATAAGTTCTTTATAAGTTTTGGGTACTATTTATCAGATATATCATTTGCAAATATCTTTTCCCATTCCATAGGCTGCCTTTTAGTTTTGGTGCAATTGCAAATGGGATTGATTCCTTGATTTCTCTTTCTGTTGCTTCATTATTGGTTTATAGGATTGCAACAGATTTTTATTTTTATTTATTTATTTATTTATTTAAAGATTTTATTTATTTATGTGACAGAGAGACAGCCAGCGAGAGAGGGAACACAGCAGGGGGAGTGGGAGAGGAAGAAGCAGGCTCCTAGCGGAGGAGCCTGATGTGGGGCTCGATCCTATAACGCTGGGATCACACCCTGAGCCGAAGGCAGACGCTTAACGACTGCGCCACCCATATCCTGTGACTTTGCTAAATTCATGTATCAGTTCTAGCAATTTTTTGGTAGAGTCTCTCAGGTTTTCTTTTCTTTTTTTTTTTGAGAGAGAGAGAATTGGGGAGGGGTAGAGGGAGAGGGAGAGAGAGAATCCCAAGCAGGCTTCCTACCCAGCATGGATCCTGACGCAGGGTTCGATCTCATCATAACCCTGAGATAATGACCTGAACTGAAATTCAGAGTTGGATGCTAAACTGACTGAGCCACCCAGGTGCCCCATCTTTCAAGTTTTCTGTATAAAGTATCATGTCATCTGCAAAGAGTTTAAGTTTGACTTTTTCCTTGCCAATTTGGATGCCTTTTTTTTTTCTTTTTGTTTTCTGACTGCTGTGGCTAGGACTACCAGTACTATGTTGAACAGGAGTGGTAAGAGTGGACATCTATGATGTGTTCTTGACCTTGGGGGAAAAATTCTCAGTTTTTCCCTATTGCGAATGATATTAGCTGCGGGTCTTTTGTATATGGCCTTTATGATGTTGAGGTATGTTCCTTCTATCCCTACTTTCTTGAGGGTTTTTATTAAGAAAGGATGCTGTATTTTGACAGATGCCTTTTCTGCATCTATTGAGAGGATCATATGGTTCTTATCCTTTCTTTTGTTAATGTGGTGTATCACTTTGAATACTTCCTTATATTTTCTTTCTCCTTGTTGAAATTCTCATTTTGTTCATGCATTATTCTTGAGAACTTGCTGAGAATCTTTATGACCGTTATTTTGAAATCTTTCTTGGGTAGATAACTTATCTCTGTTTCATTAACCTCTTTTTTGGCAAGTTTTATCGTATTTTTTTGTTTGGAACATATTCCTTTTTCTTCAGTTTCCTTGATTTTCTTTATTGGATTGCAACATTTAATATAACAACCCCCTCTCCCAATCTTGACAGAGTGGTCTTGTTTAAGAAAGGAACCTTACCATTCAGCCTGACTCAAGCTCTTGGTTGTCTCTCAAATCTCTATGATTGTCTAATCCACCTTATTTGTTCTTCATTGTTCCAAATAGTTGAGGGTGTGCCAAGACCTGTTTCCATGTGGGTATTTTCTTGTTTGCTAACTGTGTACTTCTCAGATAGTTTTTGGATATCTTTCAGAGTGAATTGCCTTATGTATAGTTGGAGATTAGGTGAGTCCATGGGAGCTGATGAGTTCAGGGTCCATCTATGTTGCCATTTTGGAACAGAAGCAAATTTTGATACAGAATTTAAAGTAAGGACATCATCTGCATGATACACAGCTGGTATCCCATCTTGCTTGTAGCTTGTCCAGGCCATTTCTTCTGTAGCACAATCTTTTAATCTTTTATTATTATTTTTTGGTGTCCATCAGTGGACATATACAAGATGGAATATTTTTCAATCATGAGAAATAAGATTTATGACAACATGGACCTTCAAGGCATTATGCTATATGAAATTAGACGGACAAAGAAAGACAAATAGTGCATGGTATCATTTACACATGGAATTAAAAAAAAAAAACCCAAACTTCAAACTCCTAGAAACAGATAGTGGCAAATAGAAGTTGGTAAAAGGGCCCAAACTTTCAGCTATAAGATGTATAATACCTAAGATCTAATGGAAAACATAGTGAGCATAGTTGGTAACACTTAAAAAAAGGTAAATATACTTATAAATGAAAACCCATAATCTGGGTTTCATTTTGTCAGTTATGAATTCTGTGATTTATTTTTGGCCAAATCATTTAATGATTTGAGTCACAGTCTTTAATTTGTGAAATGGGTATAAGGCCAATGTAAGGACATAATGAGCCAGTTTATGTAAAAGAACTTTGTAAACTTCAAAGCCTACTATAAAGCTTGCCTACTGATTTTGCTAAGTATGAAAGTTGTAAACATTGGTACAAAATAAGGAAAATAATTTTTCCCCTTTTTCTATAAAATCACAATTTATTATATATATATATATATATA
>NC_048220.1:65807862-65809490 GCF_002007445.2 Ailuropoda melanoleuca | reverse complement strand
CAATTTAAACATTAATCTCATTCAAAAACACCCTCACAGAAACATCCAGAATTATGTTTGACTGTATATCCCAGTACTGTGGCCCAGCCAAGAACACATATAAAATTAACCATCACAGTTCCAAAGCACTTTAACCATGTTTCAAAGTTTTTGTCGTCTGGTCTGGCATTAGTGAAACTACCTACCATTTCAGTTCTAGAACTCAAGCCAGCTGCTTTTTTTTGACAGATTTGGATGCAGATCTCCGTCTCTTCTTGATCATAATGAAGCACTCGTAATTTCTGATGGGCTCCCTTTGTCAGTTTTTCGTCACAAACAGGTTACAGCTATGGGCATTCGCTGGCTGTCGCATGCTACCTTCTTCCAAAAGTAATGTCTGCTTGTATTGTTCCCAAACTAATTATAGAGGCACCCATTCCACCATTGATAGTCACAACCAAGTCCCTCGCATTTCTCCAGAGGAATGACACTCCTGTCAGTAGCAATAGCTGGCCATTAGTGGTTGTTAATGCTATTCAGATCCTGGCCAGGAAACCTACCCTTGTTCTGGAATGAGTCCTGTGGGAAGCAATCAGCTGCCGTGGCGCTATTTCCGTCAGGCTTTGGTGGTTAGGACAGGCCTGAGAAAAGCTGTGCGTATCTTCAGGCCAGCCCTTTTCTGTCAGAAGCAGTAGAGAAGGCTGAGGAGCGAGATCCGTCTCCTGTCTGTCAGGCTGTAGCAGGGCGGATGCTCTAGCCAGAATGGCCTGGCTGATGCAAGTGGCATTATTTGCCTTGTGCTAGGGTGCATGTTATTAACGCTGCCATTTCATGTTCTTTCCCGAGGAGATTGTCTCTGGTATTTTTATTGTCCAGGGAAATGTGGTACCAGAAATGATCACGTTCCTAGCAATTTTCTTTGAAAATGGTAAACTTTTGCAGAGTTTACTCTCTCTTCCATTAGGGTTGATAATGAGAAATTGTGAGGATTATTAAACACTCCTGGCTTTCAGGAGGAACTTATTTAGCACAGATGTTTCTATAATTGCAGTACACTGGGAAAATTCAGTGTTCAATGGCCCAAAACTCATTATTACTTATTACTTCTACCTGTGTATTGTGGCGCTCGTAAGCTGGGCTGAAATGTTTAATTTAGCAGGGGCTATAGTTGTGAATCTCAGCTGTTTTAGAGAGACTACTGAGAAGAAATTATAGGATGTTCTGCCCAACCCTTACTACTTATTAATTTTTGAACCGTCACCTGGTACTTCACTATATACTTTATTATATAGGCTTACGCTGCATCACTGTTAAGATTCCTTCCGACAATTCTCTAGCTTATGGCCATGAGGAAAAAATAGGAATATTAAGAGACTTTTAGAACAAACAATGTAGCTAACTATTGTGTTTTATTGGGATAAAAAACATGGAATGCGTACCATTGTATTCAGCTTTCTACCACTCTCTTGTTTCAGCAGTCTTGCTTATCCTCATAATGAAACCTTGGCAATGTTTAAGAAAAAGGCTTCAGAAGATGCGAAGACAACACTTAGAAAAGCCCACTCAAGAGAATACAAAATCGCCTCATATACCCTCATTCTCTATATTCTTATGACCAACGCCATAAAAAATTCCCTGTCACATCTTTC
>NC_048220.1:65746278-65807762 GCF_002007445.2 Ailuropoda melanoleuca | reverse complement strand
ATCGCCTCATATACCCTCATTCTCTATATTCTTATGACCAACGCCATAAAAAATTCCCTGTCACATCTTTCATTTCCCTAAGGCGAGGAGAAGCTCTTTTTGCTTGGCTACAAGTCTGCTGGGGGTCATTTGATAAGCACACCTATGGCAGTTTAGCTGTGTTCTCTCCTTGGGTGACCAACTTGTCCCGGTTTACTGGGGACTTCCCTGGTTTTATCGTTATGCACTCAAAGTCCTATATCCCAGGAACCTGTCTTAGTTTTGGGCAGATGGAGACTGTTAGTCACTCTGTGTCGTGCCTGTGGTCTGCTAAGGTTGGAGCTACTGTCCAGGAGTTGAAGGTTTCCTGGGCGTGTCAAAGACTGCGGGTTTTTTCTTTGTACCTGGAAAAGCCCAGGATTCACACAATTAATGTAAAATAAAGAAGAATATAAACATGAATTCAATTGCCATTTTCACTCCTGAGAGCCAACCATAGAAGCTAGCAGAGACTAAAGAATGCATCCTGTTAAATTGGAATTAGATCTCAAATATATAACATCTGAGCTTTAAAGCAAGGCCAAAAAGTTTTGCTTTTTACATACATTTGCCAAAACAAAATTAATCCAGGTCACATTTATTTGATAGTGGCAAAACAAAGGTTATAAAATGACCTAGTGAATTTGGATAACTTAGACTTATATATCTACCTTTATCTGAATAATATTATACTTTAAATTTGAAGATAAGTTTATTTTTTCATCTTTTATTCTTTGCCTNTGAAGATAAGTTTATTTTTTCATCTTTTATTCTTTGCCTCAATTATGTTGATTGTCTGCTTGGATCAGCCCCCCCCTTCCTCCACTGCCCTACACACTATCAGAAGGTAACGGTAATGGCCCCATTTGTTTTTTTTTTTTCTCCCTTCTGCCTATAAAATGCAAATTTCTGAAAACACTATGAAGTTTTAGTAGGTATTTAAAACTCTGATCAGTAAATTAAGTATAATAAAGGATAACATATATTGTATTTTCCTTAGAAAGTGTATGGCAGTACTTCCAGAAACTAGCACCCTCTGCCTTGTTTTGAGTTATTCTGGGGAAGAGCAAAAGTGTGTCCGTTTTGTTGATGCTCCTGTTCCACACTTGTGAGTTGTGCGTGGTGATACGGTGCGTGCACAAGACTGGGCTTCTTGTCTTTAGCAGCAGTGGGGGGGAGCATTGAGCCGTTTGCGTTTGGTAGCTGAGTTACAAAGGAATATTTCAAACCTTAGGAATGGGATTAAGTCACATTTTTTTGCTCGCCAGAAGACTAATATAACTATGGCATGGCTTTTAGGAAACCCACAGACTTGGGGCAGTAGTTCAAAATACTTCACAGCACTTGAATATCTTATACATTAGTAACCAAAGAGATGTTCTATTAATTAAAGTGCTGGATGAACTTCTGCATGTTTATTTATTTTTAATTATGACAAGGCATTTCAAGGTTAAGGTATTTATGAAAATCTTCTCATTAGTATTCAAACTCTTTAGGTCTCAGAGCTTTCTAGTGAGATCTAAAATGTTTAATCCACTTGATCATGAAAACAAACTATTAGGAATCAAGAAACACTCTCTATATTATTTGTAGTTTCCAGCTTCAGATGGTACTTAGGAGTGCAGAGGTCTGAAAAGTATAAAAACTAATTAAAAGTTTTTACCCAAGTTATTTGAATATCAACTTAACATCAATCTGACTCTATGCTCAGGGGTCAAATTTTTAAAATAGGAGGGCAGAAAGGAACTTGACCTCCTACTTAAAAAATTTTGAATATGTTCACCTCTCATTCATTTGGACTTGGTTTTTTGAAGCTTGGAATCAAGTTCTTTTTTGAGATGGAAAATAAGTGACAGAGATAAATCCAAAGCTAGTGACACTTGCACACAATATGCCAGCCTCAGATGGAGTTATCAGCATTTCAGCCATGCTGCATTGTGCTGAAATTCTTCTCACCCACTCCTTCCCTGGGATACTCCTGTTGAAGAGCCGCACTAATAACCAGTCTGCCAATTACGGTGTTCTACCTGGGGCCAGCCAGAGCTTAGTTTGGGGACAAGGTCACTTGCTGGGATGGAGTTGTAGTTCCCCAATTACTAGTAGTTCCACTACCTCTTCTAACTTGTCAAATAATGAGGAGACTTTGAAGGCTAAATCCAGCAGTAGCTCCTAGCGGGGTTAATGCAGAGTGAATGACAATGATACCTCAGGAGTGAGAGTCTGACAATGTCTGTCAAGCTCTGTTCACGAGGATGACGAAGTTCATTGCGACTCAACACTACTTGGGAAAGAGATTGGTCTTGATCTTATCGGTGAGAAGGGACCACATTGCTCATTTTGGCAGAAGTTCATTAACTCTTCCACAACACCTGTATAACCTGGGCATGGACCTCAGATCCTAATGACAGACGCGACTGTATTATAACAGGCCAGCTCACCAACAAAACCACGTCTCTTGTCTATGCCTCACGTCCTGAGTCTTCAGTCGGCGTGTGTGTGTGTTTAAGTTTCTAAATTCTGAGCTTAGTGATGAATAACAGTGGTTATACAACAATTATTTTTAGTACCCATTAACAACACAACTGAGAGAATAACAGAATTAGGCTCCCAAATGAAAAACAGAGAGATTTTATACCAATGATAACAATGTTCACTGCTGTCCCCGTTGGTGATTCATTTAACTGAAGACTGAAAACAACAATAACTCAACAAAAAGCCCGAGAAAATTATTCTAATGATTAGCCATTCAACATTTGTAGGAAATTGACTAGATGGCCCACAAACTAATGTTTCCCAAGCCTAACTCATATTTTTAAAACTAGTGCTCAAAGCTGAATATGTAATGTAGCAAAGAATTTTTGTGATTAGATTCTTTTGCGTGTGTTTTTCTTTCACTCATGTTTATTTATTGAAATAGTGAAGGATACTGCTGTCCTTTGATTATGCTTGGATTCCACTGTGTAAAAGACTGAGAGAGCAAATGGCCTTTTTGGCTCCTAGGGATGTTCTGACTCACTCCTCAAATTCTGCTGAAGTTTGCTTTGGATAAATGGACAAAGCCTCACTTAGTGATGACAAATATATACACAAGTATTTAAAGAGATGCAAGTAATTACTTTTGACTTACCTCATAACTAATCAATTGGTTCAGATCTGAATATCAGACTTTTTTCCTACTGAGAAAATAGTTCTGCATCCTTAAGATAATTTTACAAAAATGAAAAAGAAAAATATCTGAATAAAAAATAAACAAATATATTCTATCTTATGGAACAGATTCCCTCTCCCAAATTCTAGTTAATGGGATCCAAAATATTGTTTCTGTTAGCTTTTGACACAGGTGGGAACTTCACTAAGAGTAAGGAGGGCATGTTATCATTATTTTTGTGTTTACATCATAGCAAGTGAGCCTGTAATGACCTCTCAAGTTCTTTGTTTCCTGTGGGAAATTAGATGATGCAAAATGGCTACAACAATTTAATTAGCATTTTGATAAATGAACAAAATTTCAGTTGAGTAACTTATTTACATATTTTAAAGTGGCTCTTTCAATATTACTTGAGATTTTCTTAGCTCTTTGGAATATGTTCTGGATGATTATGGCATACATACCATCTTGCTTTCTACCTAGTATTTTGCTGGTTGTCCGTGGCCAAAACTATACCAGAGAAGGCAAAAGGGAGACTGTGGTATTTGATGTGTAACAGTGCATCTGAGGCGTTTTTCTGTATGCGTTTCTTTCTCTTTTGTTTCCCCAGAACAATATTATCCTTTACCTCCAGATCTCATTTTCCTTTAGAATATTCATATTACTCAAAAGTGCTGGAAATCATATAGGTAAAATACTCTCTCCTGAGTGTTCTTAGGCTGGTTTGTAAGGAAGAGATAGTCTTTATCATCACCTAATGATTTATTTTTTCTTACTGTGTTATTGGGACTTTGTCAAGGATCTATTTTAATTCTCTAGCACTTCTGTAGAGAGACCCTTTCCTTGCAGGGTCAATTGTGGTCCAGTGACTCCGGTACTGCTGTTCCTCTCCTCTCTTTTCAGACTCTCCCTCCTGCACTGCTCTGCTGCCTGCACCCGCCCTTCTCCCTGCCATTCTGCTCCTTTCACAGAACGTTTCCTGCTCTGCCCCTCAGCGCCCCACATGTCAGCTAGCTCATATGACAAATCAATCTATGCGACCCTGCTCTTGGGGGCCCCTTCCAGGTAACATAGGCATGCATTTTAAATAACTGAGTCGTTACCTGTTCTGAGCATCCCAACCACATTTTGTTGAATAATCAGTTGGTGATATTCAAAGACAGTGATAGGGGACCCCTGCTCGGGCAATGGGCCTTTTGAGGCCTCACCCGTGACACCCCCTCATGGGCTGACAGCTCTCACCAAGACTGCCTGCTTTAGAGACTCTTGGACACACCTTCTGGGGCAGCTCTCTACAGATTCCCAGGCTGTAGGACTCTGTGGATATCCGAAGTCTGTAGAATCAACCCTCTCCAAGTTGGTAGGGGCTGAATGACTCTTCTGTCTCCCTTTTTGTTTTGCCAGGAAGGACCCCTTTGAAAAACAATTTCCACACCTGCTGCAGCTAAAAGTATAGAAACAAATCTTAAGTTATCACGAAAATATAAGAAAACATTTCTGGCCATTTCTGTTCAAGAAGACGGCAGACGATTTGGATTGATTTCCTAAATATATGTACTACAACAGGCTGGGTGTTCAACGAAACAAATAAATGCTCACATTTAGTATTTCCACCATAGTGCCACCTTCATTACAAACATCATCTCATTTAATTCTCGAAACAGCTCTAAGAAGTACTACAATTATTATTCACATTTACAGATGTGAAATAGAGCCTCAGCGATGTTCTATAACCTGTTCACATTTGCACAGTAACAAAAATAGAAGCAGACTGCATGTGCCTTGCTCTAAGGCTGTTATCTGTGTCCTTTTCACTAGGCCACAGCTGGGCTTTCTCCGTTTTAGGACACCTTTGGGTTCTGTTCTGGGATGATCACCCTTGGTCTGTGATTAGGGCAGGTGTCCATATAAGCTGGGACCGTGGCTGGACCCTGACTTCCTCCAGCTACTCTCCTTATGGATGAAATAATCCCTTTTTAGGACATGAGGGTATTAGCCATCTCTTCTGATTGGTTAGATTACTTCATCAGATTATGCAGCTAAAAACCAGCGATGGAGAGAAATAATCCATGGTTCCACATTCTATAAAGAATTAGAATGGAAGGTTTTCAGTGAGTTTTTTCTACACTTGTGTCAGTGCAATCTATATGCTCAAGGATGGTTTCTTCGATGTCATCCCCAGTTTTTGAGAACCTAGACAAATAGAAATTCAAATTTAATCGGTGGCTATAATTAGTGACAGGTTAAGGACTTTGGAGCATTCAGAGATATTTTGCCTAACCATTTAATGAATTTAGTCATCGGGTATGGACTGTTTCACTTTTGTGTTTCAGAGTTGAGTTAACACACTGCCTCAAATTTTTGTAACCTCTAGCGAACTTCCTTCTCATATAATCATAAATAGAAATTTAGTGGTTGAAAAAGTTCCCATGAAAAGGAGAAAAAGGAAGAAGCAACTTGTCTTACATAAACCGAAAAAAGAACCAGAAATTGAACCCCAAGAGTGCTTATTCAGTTTAACATTCACCGTTGCAGTTTTCTGTGTAATGGATGTACCGGAAGTCCAAAATGCATTGTCTTAGAGGCTTCAGCTTCTGGTTTACCCGCTAGCTTCTCTGTAGACTAAAGCTGATGGGGAAAATATGTCTGTTTGGATTTAGATATAGTCAGGAATGTGACATAAACAAAGAGAGAGAAGAAATGTTTTCTTCTGGCTCTCTTCAGAGGTTTGCTAATTGGGTCTGCTATAACTATTACTGGGTTCTGTTTAAGATCAGGCTTTCTCCTTGATATGTAAGATGTTCCTTTTTGTAAACAAAACATTGGATTTTCATTCAAAAGAAAATGTGTTATAATCTGTACATTTCTTCTTACTGTTTCTATTTGAAGATTCCCACCAGGTCTCTGACGTGAAATACAAAGGGGTTTGCCTCTAGCATGAATAATTTCATAAACTGAAGGAGTTCGTTTTTTAACATTCTTAAATTCAATGAGCCCAACACATCTATTATTTTAAGAATCATAACATCCTAATCCACATAAAAGGTCCAGAAATGTCATGGTAAAACAAGAAGAAAAAGAAAACATTTGACCATGCATCAAAATAACATTTTGAGTAGTGCTCCTTTATATTTTGGATATATATTTTTTCTTCTCCACAGAATGTATGGCCCCTAAGAGGCAAGATTATACTATCTCTTGCATCTTAGGAATTATTGGACATGAGAAGTGTATTAATTCTTCCATGCCTAAATGAACAACACGCAGTAAGAACATGGGATAGCTATTTAATCACTAAACATATTCCAATAAGATGTTCTTACACACAGAACTTACCTACTTAAACAGCTATCAAAGATATCAGAATATTTGAATACTCATCTTGAAAATCAACAGCCTTTTTCTTCTTCAAAGTACAGCATCATTATTTATACAACAGTTCTTCAGCTAGGCAAAATAATGATGTGCTATTTAAGAAATGAAGGGGGCTCAATTTCAAGGGAACCTCACTATGCATATAAAAGATTAAAATATTTATATTAACTTAACTATGCTTAAGTGCCTTTTAAACTGCCTTTATAGAATTTATGGGTTACTGTTGTTTTGTGTGGCTGGAAAAATACCCTGCCCTTTTTACTAGGCAGTGATTATTGGCTGAACTATGTTCATTACTGGAGACTCTATAAAATTGCAACGGGTCTAGATTTCTATCATGGAATCTTAGAGAATAAATAGAATTTTTTTCCTCTCTCCCTCCCTCCCTTTCTCCTTCTCCCAATATTAATAATAGCAAATGACCCTATTGCTGAAGACTTGGGATATGTTCTTAAAAAAATAGTCTGAGACTTCTGGTCCTAAGTGAGAAAATTCTGTATTTGCTTTGGTTCGGGGTTCAAGCTTAGAATTAAAAGGTCAAATTTAATCCAAAGCCACTTTAGTGAATCTCTCATGAAAGTTCAGCATCTTTATTTTCTTAATGACTTGGTCATTTCATTGAAGAAATCCAAACTGCAGAATTACAGAAAAGAACCAAAAACTGGGAGGATGTAAAGACAATTGTGTAATATATATAATATTTTAATATTCATGTCTATTTTAATAATATATTCTTTACAGTGCTAAAAGATGAGTCCTCTAATATATCACTGGTGACTTAGGTCACCAGAATGGTACGATCTTTTCGGAAGGGTAATTTAATGGTGCCTATTCAAAGTGTTACAATAAATATAATTTAACAGAACAATTCTTTAATAAAATTATTCTGAATACAATTAAAGGTGCATGCAAAAGTATCTTCAATAATGTTCATGTTAGTGCTATTCTTAATAATACAAATTTGGAAACTACCTATATTTTAAACAAAAAGTGATAAATCAGATTATTAAATAATTTACACTCTATCCATATAACAGATTATCCTATACCTCATATTTATGTGTAAAACTATACTTACTAATGTAGAAAGATGTTTATGATAAAGTGGAAAATCTAGCTACTAAAGCAGAGGGTTAATAACAGATCTCTCTGGGTACATGGGACTGGGAGGATTTTTAAAAAATGTGACGTGTCTGTAATGAACATGCATCCATTTTATACTGAAGCAAGTCAACCTGTTTGTAACAAAAATATCTTTTAATATCTAAATTTGAATATAAGCCTGAAATTCAGGAGAAGAACAATTTGAATTTGAAGTCAGACTTCTAAGTTTAAGCAATTGTTTTGATATTTTAAAAAAGTAAAATTTCTGGTAAAATATTGTAGGAGATAAAGCACAATTGTGGTATTCTTCAGATGTGGAATCTTTTCTCTGGCTTTGTCCTACATACCCAAAACAAAGACTGGCTCTGTATGGGGAATATTTGATGTTTTGTTTGCTTGTTTGTGTTGTTTATCTAAGGCGTAGTAGACTAATTAGCAATAAATGTTTAGCTAGTGCTGCACTGGTTAATGTCTAACAAGCAGCTCAGGGGATGAGGGGGCGGTGGGGGAAGGCTTTATTTGTAGCATTTGCAAATGGTGGAAATATTCTCACCATGGCTGATTGCAAGCTCCCAACGTGACATCACTGAAGGGGAGAGACGTACACACCTAGCTGTCAAGTGCTGGCACCAGCCCACTCCAGCATACCACTGGGGCAGCCAGATCTTACATGGGAGGGTCCATGTGAGGGTAGAAAGAGAAAGAGACCAAGTAGCTGTAAAAGCACTTCAGATTTAAGATTAAGCTTGAAAAGTTTAGTAAGTGGCAATCTCCCTAATGCAAAGGGGAAGGAGGAAGTATATAGAACAGTGTTATATAGAAGTATAGCACATGGGACAAGACTCTTCAGAATTCTTGAGAGTGGCAGGGATTGGACTTCAGTGTTCAGAAGAATTAACTGCATCACCTAGTAAGCATTGGCGTTCCCAAAATCTGAATTAGGATGAGCATTGCAATCCCATATGATATTTTGGAGTACTTAACACTTGAGGATACCTTATAATTAGAGTGAATATGTAATTTGTCTTCTGAACTAGGATACCGTAGAGCATAAAAGGGAGTATTCATTAGGACTTCAAGTTAACAGGTATAACCCAGGGCTATCGTGGGAAAATGAAGTACGAGCTCAGCCTACCCAGAAGCCCTCCCAGGAGCCATCTTCGCAGTTATGTTGGAACGCTAGATGTAATACCGTAGGATGGTTGAGCATGCACCCAGCATCTGCTTCAGAGTACTCTGAAAGAGACAAAATTATCTCTGGCTTTTGCCTCAAACATGATGGGAATCACTGGGGTTCCTGGAACGTGGGACCTCTTTTTTAGCACCAGCCCATTCAGTGGAAGGGAGTTTTCCTACAGTGGGGGCAAAGTCAAGTTAGTAGATTCCTGGAGAAAAATTAAGATCTACTTAGACTTCTCTTCGTGTTCAAGTTTGCCTCATTTTGGGGAGAATCTGCAAACAAAGAGTGCTTTGGTCAAACTTGCTGATAGGGAGAACTGCTCATGTGGCACATTCTGAGAGCCACAGAAATGATTTTTTCTCCCTCCTCATCTGGTAGGACACCTCATCTCAGTATTCATTCATCCTATAGGGTTATTCTATAATGACCTTTAAATTCTCCCCCATTTTAGAACCAGGAAGAATTGGGACCCATATCAAGTAAATTTTGGTGTTCACTAAGAAGGGTCAGTGTAGCAGTGGGAACTGAAGTTGAAAGGCAGCATGGACAGCTGTGATGGCAGCAAGAGACCACCCTTGGGAAGGGTGACACTCAGATTTGCCTAGTGTCACTATCCATCTATTTTGTAAAAGCACTTCTTTTGGATGAAAATACTGATTTATGTCAGATATTTTGGCTGAAAATAACTAAATGCAAGGGGTCCCAAATGGTCAGTGCAGTGGTTCTCTGCTACTCTGGGTTGTGTGTTCTTAAGTAGTGATGTTGGGGCCAGAGTTAGTGCAGTGGCTCAAGTACATATAACCAGTCTTATTTGTATGTACAAATAATCAAGCATATACTGTCTCTAAGCTCTGTGCAGATCCTACTGTGATTAATACAATACGGTTTAAAATAGTACAACAAAAGTTGTACTGAAATTACACACATGCATATGTATGTGTATATACATTTATTTACACACACACACACACACACACATACACACACAATACTTTATACCTTTCTCAGGAGAGTAATGCAAGATCAACATTCAGGGGTACACGAAACTTTTGTAGGTTAAAATATGTATCTTCAAATGAAAGATGTTTTGGAACCATAATGCAAAAGAATATGGGGACAATCTAAATGATCTTGTCCAGCCTCTGTCTAAACACTCGGTCTAGCAAACTTTGGTTTCAGGATTCTTGGAGAGGGATATAAAAGCTTAAGTGTGAAACATGAATAAGACATGAGAATGACAGATAATGGAAGAGGTAATATAGACAATAATTTTATTAGCTCAATGAAATGGAAATGATAGACTGCTCCAGAAGGAAGACCCTGGAGATAATGTCCTGAACCTTAGGAATTCAAGAAAGAATTGGTCAGGGGCGGACATCAAAAGATTAACCTTTGGGGCAATTTACATTTCATAATCCTTTGGGGTATAGAATTATACATTTTCCTTGGTATGTATTTTCCTATAAATATCAATGACATTGTAGTAAGTCTTTATAATGAATCTATTTATTCATTGTACCTTCTTAAATAGGACTGATTATTTCTACTGACGCTATTGTATAAAGAGCCCATTGCGTCCCCAGACAACCCCTACAGTGATAGGGAAAGCCATCCGCATGTCCTTTCTCCTATTGGCAGGGTATTTATTTCAAATTCTTTGTCTACCTAGAATGCAGACCAACACCTGGATTTATTTACTGGCCATGCCCACTTCTTTACATTTTTTAGTGTGCCCTCATTTTTGCACATTTTTATTCTAAGAAAGTTAGACTTCTGTCCTTGCAAAAAAAGGACACTATTTTCTCATCTCTCCTCTTATGGTTTTATGTAAGTTGACATTCGCTGTGCCTCTTCTCTCACTCTGAGCTATTTGAAAGGGCTTGCCCAGGGTATCCTTGGGGACCTGGTTTCCAGACTGAGGGCTGGTGTTGCTTTCAGGGTGAAAACTCCCAACCTCTTCAAAGAACAGACAGGTTTGACCCCAGAGCCCTTATTTATAACAGCTAGTCACAAGGTGGCCGTCCTACATGACCTATGGCATGTGCCTGGCACTATTCTCAGACTCCATAGACCATGCTCAAGGGCAAATGACACATTTCCTGATTAGGAATGAATTCCTGCAGCAACATTATTAAATATTAAGAACCACAAATAGATCCATAGAATGGTTATGTGACCCAAAAATAATCTTTTAGCAGTACTTTTGCATTGTTAAAATCCTCAGCAGTTTAAATTACTGAGGAATTGACATATTCTTTAAAATGTTGATCTTGTTTGTTTTTAACTATTTGAGACACCTGGAAAGGATAAATATGGAATTCTAAAAATGACAAGTGTATTTTAGAGGTGCGCAGCTGGAAGATTTATTTTTTTCTTTTTTTCAGCCTTCCAAGTCTCAGTTCGCTGTCTATATGTGTTAATGAAGACAGTATTGAATCACGCAGTAACACTGGGAACAGAACAATGAACACAAATGCTCTGTCTTCTCTTCAGGAAGTTTAGATGTCTGAATGATATTTAGGTCTTTATTTCAAATGCATATTAACAGTGTGGTAATTTAAAGCTTATTAATTTTATTTTGAATTTTCACAGCTCTGTAATAAAACAACAAAGGGTAGAAAAGTTTTAAGAAATACCATCCACGTTCCTTTCCATGTATACAGTGTCAGACAATGGTCTTTTAAAATTTATTTTTCAAGTAGTTTGAAAAGTTGGTTTTGGAAATATGAGTGTATTGTATGTATATGTGATATTTACATAAGAAGAATTTACTATGCTTTCAACAAGACGTCTTGTGGATTTTACCAATTACTGAATATGCACTTGAAAGATTAATGTCCAGTATCTGAAGAACTTGGTTAGTATCTCCCCCCTCTGTTTTGAAAGTATGCTGTACAATCTCAACCTGAATAGTTACCAACAATCACATAATTTGGAATTTTTACCTTTTTGAGACAAGAATTCACAGACTTGTATTTTCTGAGTTGAACCAGAGGATTGATGTACCAGCATGTGTTCGGTGGACCTACCAGTTCCATTAACTTGTTACTATGTCAGTAACAACTACTGGAAATTAAGAGTCTTCTCTTTGGGGTTGGGTCTCAGGTCCTAGAGTAGGAACTTGATAGCCTTCTCTGTTATCTATTTGATTTATCTGAAATGATCTGTCTGTGGAGACAGATGAATTCTCCTCCTTTGCTTCTTCTTCCTCTGGGTGAATAATGGCTATAGAAGTGAACGATTTAATCATTTGAGTATTTGAATTCTAATTGCTAATTTTGGCTCTACTACCATATACTACTTTTACTGAATAATCATGTCCGCAGATATTCTGCATAGATTTATCTTGTTGTGGACCACATTATTACATTATCTCCCCAGAAAAAAATTATGTCAAAAAGGAATTACGCTTTCTAAGAATCCATGAAAACTTCAGGGAGGAGATAAATTATGATTATTTTTGGGGGGTGCGGTGGGGGAGGAGATAAATTATATCAGAAAAAAGATATATTTGTAAGCAAGAGAGTAAATATATCCCAAATATTAAAGGCACATTGTAAGTGAGGCAAGACTTAGCACAGAGCTGCTGTTTTTAAGAATATGAGTATTTATTTCCAGATGGAAAATAGAGAAAGGTAGACAAGGTAGAAGATTCTGAACGCTCCATTATTTTATTTCAACTACTACAGATGTGAGATTTGTCTCCTACCATAGATATGAGGGCATAACGTGCTCCAGATCAAAAAGTGCTTTTTGTAAGGGCAACATAACTTTATTTGAGGAATACATGAAATAGCATTGCATGATTTAAGAGCAATAAAAATTCATTACAATGTAATAATTCCAGTCAGTATGTGTTGTGGCAGTTTTAGTTAGCTCGGTTTGTCGTAAGAAATTTCCATGACACCTCAAGAAAAGAATAACATCCAAATGACATGTCAACCTTTCTTTCCCTCCTTTTCCCTGACCCAGTGGCCCCTCCCCCCCCCAATAACTTTTATCCAAAGGGCTATTAAATTCCTGGTGGAATACAGCCTGACCACGTTCAGGCTCCTTTATCTGAAGTGTAAACTTTAATACTATAACTGCCTATATACCTTTCCTAGATGAATGATTCCAGTACTATTTATGCCACTACAGTAAGGGGTCTCTTAACATTTCCATTCTAAACACCTATTTTCAAAGGTTTATAACTCAGCTATAAAAATGTGCTCCAGGCTGAAACTTAGCATACAGGGTCCTCGCCCAGGAGCAGTCTTTTACTCTTTTATATATTAATCTTGAAAAAAATGGTATGACTGTATTTTAAAGAACTGGAGTGTTCACAGTAATCGAAGTTAAGGACATAGGGTATGAGGAAAGATCACATGCCAACAAGTCCCCCTCATCTGTAATAGGTTTATCTGAAATTCAGTTTTACAACATCTCCTTCCTGCCTGTCATTCTCACTTTCAATTCTCGCTGCTCAGAAATAAATCTAGTTTTATTGCTTTTAGTATTTGTTTCAATAGCCTCATTTGTGGAACTTATTTAGTGGGCCCGTCCACAGGTGTGAGCTGGCCACTCCGGCAACATCAGATTTGGGAGACCAGGGTGTCATGATAATTTGTGTTTGTTGGTGCTGTTGTTATTTAAAAACGAAGAAAAATGGGAAGGTATTCATTCATTTTTTTGGATGGTAATTAGAATGAATTAAAAGTTAAGAATACAAGTTATTACATAGTAACAATTACCTTACTTTTCCAAATTGCTTCTCAAGACATTAATTTGAGTAGTCATACTTTTATTCTAAATCTTACTGTTTCTTTCTGATCCAAATGGTCAAAGAGATGGGCTTTTCCACCGTGGATCCAGTGCATTAATAACAAGTGAATTGGTGATGAAGTGTTCTCATAAGCATCTGATAATTTGATTACGTTTGCCTGGTTTTCATCTCCCACAACAACCCATGGGTTTTCAAATCTAGATGATTTTAGACTTTTTGGTATTTCAATTACAGATTTAAAACCATCAGTTAAGGTCCTTTAATTAGTAGAGGTTTTTCTTTTTCTTCCTTTTCTGGTGTGCTTTATGTAGTTCCAAACCTTAATCCCCCATAACTTTAATATTTTTCTTGGATGTTTTTATCAACTGTAATAACTACCATAATATTCATTGTTTGAAAAAAGAGAAGATTTCCTTTAAATCCAGATTATTTGGAATGATACTGAAGATTATCAAGGCATATGGCTTTATTTATATTTTAATCTTTAACAACTGTTTTGTGAGTAAAGTGTCACAGGTGGAAAACCAAACAAACAAAAAACAAACAAAAAATATCACTCTTTCTAATGGTGCTACGTGGAAGAACAAACGTACATCTATGTCATGGCAGGCATAACTAAGATGGGAAATATGGAGTGCTTTTTTTTTCCCCCCTGTGAAGTTTGCTGCACATCTCACTCTATGATCCGATATGATGGATGGGTACTGGGAAACTCATTAGCTGTCAGGATTGGTTAATAAGTCTGCTTTTTCCAGCATTTGCTTATTATTATATGGAACAGTACACTTTCTAAGCCTCTAAGACTACATGGCCCTTCTGTACCCATTACCCTCTCCAATGGCACCCTTTTCAGCTTGCCTTCTCTGATCATGGGAATTGGCAGGGTGGGAAGATGAAAAGTGACAGGCTTGGTGGGGCCAGGAAGGCATAAGCGAGGCAGAGAGAATGAAGGAGAATGTGTGAGCGCATATGTATCCTTCAGGATTCTCAGTTATTCTTTACCATCTGTCCATAGTGTGAATTCTTTAATAACTATTTCAGAATGTGTAACATTTACTTGGAAATTCACAGATGTATTAAATTACAAATATACTTTAAATCAAATATAATCAAATTTACTTTCATATTCAATGTATTATATATATGTATATATGTAAATAAATACATGTATGTATACACACATACACTCATTCATTCATCAAACATTCATTGAGCATCTAGTCTATATCCAGCACTGCAATAGAAGCCAAGGAGACTTGTACAAAATGAGCTGGCTTCCAGAGGGTGGGGAGAAAGCCTTAGAAACAAATAATTATAATGTGATCAGTGCAAAGTGATAATTAGAATACATTGTGAATATACTCTATGAGTGAACAAAGAAGGAGGAACTCTTTCTGGAACGGCTGGGAAATGCCTCAAAGAGATTAGTGTCTTTGTGTTGGGTCTTGAAGGATGAGTAAAATTTTTTAAGAACATGTGCAGACACCTGGGCATGAAAGAACTTTGGAGGTTTTGTAACCAAAGACTAGTTCAATATGGGCTGCAGGGTAAGGAATTTTAATTAGAAGGGATGGGAGATACAGCTAGGAAGGTAAACAGGAACCAGGTCTTGGAACTTGTTCTATGTTATGTGAAGGTGTTCGTTCTTCATCCTGTAGGTGATGGGAAAGCACTGAAGATTTTTAAGCAGTGATGTAATGTGATCTGTTTAGGAAGATAGCTCTGGTGGCAGTGAGGAAGCTGGATTGAGGGGTTAAAAGCTGAGGGAAGGAAGACAAATTTCAAGAGTTTTTTTCATAATCCAGGGGAGATATATATGGTGGATGAGCATCAGAACTAATGCAGTGGCAGAACAACTGGGAATGGAGAGCAGATTTTAAAAGAAGCCAGAACAGGGCCTAAAGTTGGAATATGGGGACTGAAGAATCTCTCAAGATAACTCCCAAATATCCAGGTTGAGTAACATGGTAGATGGCAGCGTTATTAGGATAGGAATTTAGAAAGTTTGGCAGGTGTGAGTGGGTATAATGAGTTCATGTCCAAGTTTGGAGTGTCTGCACATTATCCACAAGAGCTCCAATAAGCAGTTGTAAGTATTACGTAAGTTTTTAAAAGAGAGCTTGGAGCTACAGATAAATTCATTTGTTGACACATTCATTATGTGTGAGGCAGGAGGTGTAGTAACATACAAGAGATAATCCTCCTTCCATTTATGAAGCTTAGTTAGGGAAAAAGACAGTAATCAAATGCCACTCAATGTGGTAAATCCACAAAAGCGTGAGTATACAGTGGTATAAAGAAAAAAAAAAGGATATATAATCTTATCTTTCAAGGCTGATGGGAGGGGCCTCAGAGTAGATTTTTCTGAGGGAGCTACAACTGCCCTGACACCTGAAAGATAACTGCAACATTTCCTAAGGTGAGAAGTGAAAAGAAGAAGTAAGATTGATCAATAGTAGGTGAAAGTGGCAAGGTGGACGAGATGGCTTCGGGTGAGCACATCAAATAAAATGAGATGGACACATGGAGGATCCTGGGGACATCAAGGTTTGAGGTGCAAGGAAAGGAAAAAATAGGCAGTGCTGGGTGAGGTAGAACCAATATTAACGATACCACGTATGTCCAGAAGGGAGAGAATGCTCAATCACGTCAAATGCTGCATAGTGGAAAAAGCACGAAAGGAATTTCTAATAAACTTCAAGTCAATAGGGGCGCCTGGGGGGCGCAGTCGTTAAGCGTCTGCCTTCGGCTCAGGGCGTGATCCCGGCGTTATGGGATCGAGCCCCACATCAGGCTCCTCCGCTATGAGCCTGCTTCTTCCTCTCCCACTCCCCCTGCTTGTGTTCCCTCTCTCGCTGGCTGTCTCTATTTCTGTCAAATAAAAAAAATAAATAAAAAAATAAAAAATTAAAAAAAATAAATATTAAGTACCTGTCTTCTAAAGACTATGCTATATATCCTGGGTTACAAATGGGTGAACAAGGCAGACACAGTCCCCACTTTGAAGGGACTTACAGTCCAGTGCCCTGAAGATACAAAAGTTGTTCTTAGGGATTTGATGAGTGGAACCAAATTGATAGCTAACATCAGTAACTGCTCCCAATTTCCCCTGCTCCCTACTTTCTAGATCCTGGTGCCACTAATCTTTCTGTCTGTATAGATTTACCTATTCTGGATGATAAATATAAATGGAATCATGCGGTGTGTGTCTGATTTCTTTCAGTTAGTGTCACGTTTTTGAGGTTCATCCACGTGTGGATGTATCAGTACTTTTATTTCTTTTGAGAGCTGAGCAGTATTTCATTATATGGATTTCTCATACTTTGTTTATCCTTCCACCAGTTGATAGACATGTGGGTTGTTTCCACCTTTTGGCTATTGTGAATAGGGCTGCTATAGTGCTGTACACTTTTGTTTGCAGATATTTGTTCAAATACCTGTTTTTAATTATTTCCTTTTAAAGGGGGAAGCTGTTTTTTTATTTATAATTGATGGGGAATGAACCCATGGAGAGGAAGAAGATACCAACGAAGAAGTGGGTAATTGATGGAGCGCAGTTCTGGAGATAAGGGAAGAGATAAGACCATAGCGTTTGCTTGGAAGGCGATGTGAGAAATAGAAGAAAGAAACATTGTAGCTACCAGCTCTACTTTAGAAAATGCCAAATGTCAGATATTTTACTGAATGATGATATTTTTCTGTATGTCAGATATTTTAATTTAAATGAGGACATTAATTCTTCCAAATGTGTTCTGTATTACCAACATGGAATGAATCTTAGAAGTATTTGTCTATAAATGAGGCAAACAAAACAAAGCAAAAACAAACTCCAGAATATTTAGAAGTATTTCTAAAATCTTCATTGACAAATTTGGGAGAGATACATATTGGTCATTGCTTAAGAGAGGCATTTAATTTGGATCAATTTCCTGCAATGCACTTAGCAGACTTTCAAATCCATTTTGTTGGGACACCTCTGAGACCCATGCTAGATAATAAGGACGGCTGGAAGCTGATTTCATAATTTCTGAGTGCAACTGAGGTAGAATTAAAGTGCAAATGCAATTTTTGAAGTGCTTGACATGAGAGAAGCTATAAAATTGCTCTTTGCTCTGACTTGTTTTAATTTCTATATGAATGTTTTATACAATAGTCTTTTTACTGTTTTTCAAGTCATGAGCAATTATATTTGATGAAAGGGCAATTATCACACATAGAAACTCAGCATTCCAAAAGCTATCAAAATCCCACCATTAGATTCAGACTCCCCCTACCATTCCAATCTGCTGAAAAAAATCGTGGAAACTTTTGATATTACAAGTTTAACTTGAATGATTGGAGATGGCAGATTGGGGGATTTTTCTAAATACAGGAATGTTCTCTTCCTGTGAAGAGATGATATAATTATACTTTTCCTGATTAAATATTAACATTACTATGGTTTTATAGTTCCAATCTCCATAGCTTCGCTTCCAGAAGTTCCATTTGTTCTCCAAGAGAACAAATGACAAAGACGACACGTTCTGCAGGTGTAGGCTGGAGCAACATGGTGGTCCTGATTAAATGCATGGAGTCCCAAATGTTCTCTTTTGGGTCCTGGACTCATTGAGTCACTTTCTGCCTCTGACTTGTTCCCCTCTCATTTAAAATTAAACGTAGATCCATTGGCAGTTTTCAGGCTTGATTTTCATCCCAGGCCTAATGGCTTACAGGTGGCAGTTTTTTCCCCCCCATGACAACAACTACATTTTTCCCAAGCTTATCCAAGGGTAATGCTAACGAGAACATTATCAAGAAAGGACAGGGAAAGGGCCATTTAAAAATAAATAAATAAATAAATAAATAAATAAATAAATAAATAAATAAATAAAACCTTTTCCACTTTTCTTTGTTCCATAAAAGCCCTTCTCTCTCTCTTTTTTTTCTTACATTTGATATATGGAAGCGATTCCATTTATAACTTGAGCTCTTTTGCTCCAGGCTCTCTGTACTTAAGCTTCAGATATTTTGATGTTGTTTAACTGTTATAAACTGACCAATATTCTGTGACGTATCTGTGAAACATATTGGGCTGCTTTTATGATCAGCACCACCAGAACTTACGCCCAGCCAAAAGACAATACTGTGTAGGAGTTATTCTCAACGAGTTTTGTGACATATAATATGGCCCCGGAATAGGTATTAAGGTTATATTGCCAATATGTTCCTGTTTTTTAAGACACTGCAGAGTGGTGGAAGTGGGTGGGATTCAGTGAAAAAATTAATTGTGTTACACATGCCTTCATTGCAATTGTCACTAGGGAAAATGACCTATTATTTAACAGGAGATCATTGTCTCCCCTCCACCCCTGAAGTTTAGAAGTCAGAATTTCTAACATATTGAAATCCTTTAAGGGAAATGGTAAAGAATTATTGAGAAGATTAAAACTTCAAAGTGATTTCAAATATTTTAAAATAAAAGATTGTTATTGAAGGTGGGCTGCCATTAAATAGCTTTAGCATGTTAATAAAAATAAATCCATGAAATGGTCTAATAGGCGGTTCTCCTAACAGAATTTAATATTTTTAAAATAAATATCTGAGATGTGATTAAAGACAGAAATCACCAGTCAGAGGTGTTTACTGTATATCAGTAATCACGTTGTCTTAGATGTGTTAACTCAGGATGTATTCCTTGTCTAACAGAGCACCTTTTATAAAACTTGCAATCCTGTCAATAGGACTGGCATACATATATTAATAACTGATTTCTTTCCAAAAGACGAGGAAGCTAGGAATAAAGTTGCATATTGTTTTAGGAGAGAAGTAGACGTGCTGGCCTATATAATGTAACTGCTATTTGCATATAAATTACTTCACAGGTATAATCAAGAAAGATATTTGCAAATAGTAATCATGAAAATAAAAATATTGTGAAAACACAAATATTCATGGGTTTATTTTCTCATTAATATATGTATATATCTAGATTGATACATATGCAGAGAGAAAGAGAGAAGACAAACTATACATAATGATAGGGCCAAATATGAAGTGGAGGGATTTGTTTTCAGTGAATCACTGCCTCATTTTACTGTAGACTCCTTTCTCCCTTCTTGAGGAACTGTGTACCCATGTGTTGAGCTCCTTCGCCCTCTGTCCAGTGAGGTGCTCTGCGCATGCCCACCGCTGTTGGGAAAAATCATCTCTTCTTGACTTTCCCTGTTATATCGTCATGATTTCATTTTCTCAGAACTGTGCAACTGATAGGTTAATTTATGCCAAAGTGAAGATAGGTGATGGATTCCACAGGGAACATACATTTGAATATCATCAATAGCTCTCAAAGATCATGGGTATAATCCTATAAAGTGAGTAGGGTTTTCCTGCACCAGAATAGCCTCCTTCTTAAGATATCTTGGTGTAATAGACAGATGTTTGATGTCTTTTCTAGTCCATCATGAAAATTATTTTTTATTCTTCCTAAATATTAGGACTGTCCTTCACTGGTGTGCACATACCTTCAGGCAGGTACACCCCACCCTTACTCGTGCAGGGAGGGGAAAATAAACACCTGTGTATATTTGCTCAGTAATAATTAGTAAGATAGCCATAATTAGCAGTCTTGTTTTAATCTAGAACTTTTTATATATCCTGGGGAAGATGTGAAGTAAATTTTGTTTTTGCAACGAGTATTTTTTAAACTTGTCTGTAATGCTGACCCGAGGTGCTTTTTTTGTGTGTGTGTGAATTCTGTAAGAATTCTATTCTATAAGAAACTTATACTGTGTAAGTATAGAATCGAATAATCAGTCTGTCACTTGGGGTTTTGATCTGATGAAGGAGAATTGTCAGTGACTCTAATAAGAAAAATCCCCGAACTTGCTGTGAGATAAAGATCTAGACCTTCTTGTAAGGATGCTTGGAAAGGCTAATTTAAATCAGGTTTCAAACAAAGTGGAAATTTCTTGGAAACACAACAGAACAAAATACATTTTAAAAAGTTTGGAAAAAAAAAGTTCTGCTTAACTGATAAGAGGGAACCTTAGGGTTCCAATTCTATTATAAAATATAAAACGACAATGGATGGTAATGTCTATGAAAACATGCCTCTTGGAAATCTGTTGACTTGGAGAGAGATCTGAAGCTAAGGACGTGGGCTGACAAATGAAAGCTATTGTAGCTTTAATTCGCATATGTTTTTCTGCAATCCCAAAAATGTGGTGGGATGGGATGGGAAAGAGTTCTCTCTCCTCTTATTACTTGTTTTGGCTTCTGATTTGTTTAGATCATTTTATCTGAACAAAGTTTTCTGGCATTAGCAATGCAATGGGAGAACTCAGAAGATTCTCTCCCAAGGCTTTCTGTGCTGAGAAGCATTGCACCGCCCTGTCCCAAGTTCTGCAGACTGTGAGCTCAATTCTGGAGCATCCTGCATGGACCCTACTTAATTTAAGTGGAAGATACATGTGTTGGTGTTATTCACGACGATTATGTTAAACTCCAAGACACATGGATACATATAATTGACAAATAAACCTTTATTTTAAGCTCACTCACTGGCCTTGGAGAGATTAAACTGTTACTGTAAGCAGCCCATTGTTTCTTGCATGTATCTTAGATTTTATTTCCTGTCAGCTATTGCAAGAACTACTAAGAAGTATTAGTTTCACAACACAGTAAGTAAATGCTTTAATGCCCTGCATTATTGTTTACACTAAGCTTTGCAAGCACTTAAGCCACAACAGATAATTGTCAAAATGAAGAAGCAGTAAAATCACACAGCCAGCAGTAATAGTGGAGATGTTGTTCTAGGGAACAGCTAGTAAGACTTAGAGCTTACACTTGGTTTGTTAGTTGGTTAGGGAGAGCAATAATTTATGAAAATGTATCACAGCGCCGAAAAGAAAAAAAAATGCAAGAAGAATTTTATGCCCTAAGTACTGTGCAAGCTGTGCTTGTCTACGCTTTCGTGTTTTCTCCCTTTATATGATTTTATTTGGCTTAAATCAGGAATTGGTGTAAATACTGCTTCAAAAGGGCCTATGAGAGAGACTAGATTATCGGGTATCTTTGAACAAAAACCTATGTCTCTTGTCAGCACCCTGTTAATTTTAAAAGGATCCCGAGGTAAGGGCACAGTTGGCAATTTCTGCTCTGAAGTAAGAGTTTCACCACACAAATGCAAATTTTGATCTACTGCTTTCAGTTGAGTTTTATCAGCTTTCTATCCTGAGGGTGGGGGCAGGGGAGTGAGATCTATCTCCTCACTTGGTTTTAACCACAGAATGTCTGGATTGCTCCGTGTTTTCTTTAACAGGAACATCAGTGAAAACTGCGTTCTGTCTGAGGTGATGTATCTGAGTGCAAACAGGACTCTGTTAGCCATTATGTACCTATTAGCCCTGATTACCTTCTGATAGCTCCTCACCAGTTGGTTTCACTCACTCTGACAGATCTAGTACTTTGTTTAACCTTTAAACCAGTAGGGCAATAACACAGCTGACAGAAGGGGAGAAATAATTAAGGAAAACTTAGCCAGGACATTTAAAAAATCTCTAACAAGGCAGATATTTCTGTTCAATTTGAAAACTTGTCAAGGGATACATACACTTCCCCATAATTGCTAGAGCAAAATGTTTTATAATTTTTGCTAGCTTCAAATTAATTTTAGCAATGTAGCTTAATCAAATTACTAGGTGTCTTACTTTAAAAATATCTATAATTTACACTCTCAGGAAGCAAATTTTAATATTTCACTATTTCACAGACAGTGATATCCAAGAGAAATTCATTTCTAAAAGAATCAGAAAGAAAATATTAAAAATATTGTCTAAAAATCTGCCAACAGTTTGAGCTTTACACTTTCTGAAATGGCTGATTCATGGTTTTGGAAAATAACACATGTGATAAAAAATACCTAGGTCCATATTATTAACTACTTTCGGCATTGAAACCTGGTCAACACTAATTAGAAGAAAACAAGACATCCTGAACTTTGTCGGTTTATATTTAGAAGCATTTTTTGTGAGCCACTTCAGAGACTAACTTGCTCGGGAAGGAGTCGGTACTATGTCTTTGTCTTCTCAACAATCTTCAGCATTAACTCCACCTCTGAAGGCCTGACCCCATCACCGTACTTATTTTACTTGGGAGCCATTTTAGTGACTTCTGTGAAAGGGCACATCCAAACTCTCTGGGTGTGTCTCCCATTAATTCACATGCACAAAGCAGAGAACTAGAAAGGGTGCTTCACTGTTGCATGAAGATATTTAATTAAAGTCGGAACAACTTCTAAATGAGAAAGTGCAAATAGTTTCTCCAGATCATTAGTAATTTGGCAGTTTATAAGACGTTAAAATATAACGTGTTCATTATTTTCCTCAAATCTATTGAGAGCATTACATAATTCTTCTCGATTAACTGTATTCCTTTTGGTTAAGATCATATCAACTAATATAGGTATCCTACCCTTGTCAGTTATAAGATATTGACATCCAGAAACAGCACAATTGTCTTCTAATTATGTCTGACAACAAATCTAATTTAGCATTCTTTCATACATCATTAATCATAAGTCTTAGTGTTCTCTGTTATTCCATTCTTATGTTAATTGATTACTATCATGTTCCTACTTCATGATTGCATAAATATTTCTTAAGACACAACTTTGGCATTTCTGGTAGCTAAAGATCCCTGGATCATATTAAAGAAACAATAGTCTCAGTTATGAAGATATATGCCATACTACTATTTAATTTTTAAAGAAGATTTTAACATGACAACTGAGCTAGGACATTATTTTAAGCCTTGTTATTGCTGACCTTATTAATAGTATGTATTTTATACTATAAAGTGTATAAAAGGCGAGATACCTCCAGTTAAGGATTTTCGGTGAGGGAGGAGATATCCACCACAAGTTAAATTGGAAAAAGAAATGATTATATAAATGTAACCAACTACTATTTTGTGTTACTGTTACTACTGAAATGATCACCATGGCTTAGTCTTTGAGTCTGCCTAGGATAGGAGAAGGAAGTCTTATGAAATATTAGAACAAAGGGGAATGTTTGAGGATGGAGGCAGGGTGGGAGAAGACATCCTGGTACACATATAAAATGCTAGAAGATCCAGAAAGGAGAGGATTTGAGCTCTGCAATGAATAGTACTGGCTTTTCCTGCTTGAGTTAGAAATGTTATATAGGGAAATTTCCTAATTGACAAGGAGAGTTTTGACTTCTGTGAGTAAAAATTTGCTCCTACTTTTGGGGTTCAAATTTTAAACTACTGGAGGTTACTAATATGCAGTCATCAAAATAATACTAATGTAAGACTTACTTATTTGATGAAGAAAAACTGAATGTAGGAAATCACGCTAGGAAGAAATACTAACCATCCAGGTCTAATGAGGTTAGGGTCTAGGTCACAGATGTGGCTATTGACTTCCTGAACATGTAGGTCATGGTGGTGTCTGTGGGCTTCCTGAAGAAAGTGACATATACTCTGGGTCTCAGAGGATGAGTATATGTTAGGCAAGGGGGGAAGAAGGAAGGAGAGAACTATTACAGGTAGAAGGAATGACATATGAAAAGGTTATAAAATAAAAGGGCATGGAGCTTTGGAAGAAGTTTTTTAAGAAGCTCATAGGACTGGAATTTCAAGAATGGGATAGTGAGTAAGAAGAAAGGAGACCACGAAGGCTTATTATGTCATATAAAGGAGTCTGGACTCTATCCTATGAGAACTGGGGAGGCTTTGGAGAGATTCAAGCAGAGGAGAACCATTATGATCAAATTTGCATTTTAGGAAGATTGTTCTGTCTAGATTGGAGGTGAGCACAACTAAAAGAAGGAAGCTAAAGTGGCAATGTAGAATTCTTGGCAAAATGGTGACTTGGTGTAGGCCTACAGCTGTGGGAAAAGTCTATCTATATAACTAGGAAAAAGAATGGTAATCCTAGCAATTGATTTGATGTTGGGGAAGAGGAGAGGGAAAAGAAGGGATCCAGAATAAGGCTAAAGTAATGGACTTGATGAGAGGCCAATGTAAAAGTTTTAAAAAAAGAAAAAGAAAAAACTGGGTTAGAAAGTTTATAGAATTTAAGAAGTAAAAGGTCATGTTTTAATGAGGTAGTCTGGTAGAAGGAGAATAATAAAAACTGGTTTAGATACATTTAATTAAAGATATTTCAATGGGGATATTTTACAAACAGCAACAAATATGAACCCAGAGTCACATACAGTGAAAAATTAGATAAGCAAAATTCTTCAGGGAAACTCAGAGAGCCATGACTGAACCTTACTGTTCAATGTTAATGGGCCACCGGATTGAAAGGATCCCTGAGAAGAAGAGATGGCACAATTTAGCAAGGAAACCACAAAAATATGGAAAGTAGCATCAGTGCTTAAGGAGAAGTTGAAGAAAAGAGTGTTAATAACATGGTAGGGTGGGGGGAGTGGCTTTGGTTCTCTGTTGGTTTTGTTAGATCTGGATTCCTCTGTTATATGACACGAAGTCATCAAAATACTACGGCAATAACTATTGATAGTCTATCAAATATTCATTTGCTTCCCTCTTTTTACTAACAGAATCCTGATTTTATTGGTGGTGGCAAGATGTTCATTTCAAAAGTTCTCTAAACTTTTCCTGGCCGCCTCTGAAGTTGTATCTCTCAGACTTCTCTGAATCTAAATCTGACTGTGTGATATGGTTCTGGTCAATAAGAGATAAGTAGAAGTCACTGGGTGGGGCTTTTCAAAACTTTAAAAAAGGGAGGTAGATCTAACTTTCATGGGCCTTTTTGTTTCTCTTGCCTGAAATGTTGGTGTGGTATTGGAAGAGGGAGCAGGGAGGGAGCAGGAGCCGTTTTGAAATCCTGAGAACAAGTCATATCCTAGGGGTGCCCGAGGAGAAAAGATAGAAGCCTGGGACATTGTAGACATCTCGCTGTTACATTGGTCCTGGTCTCCCTATCCCTGGACTTTTCATTAAGTGACAAAAATAAAATTTCTAATTTACTTAGAAGCCAGTCCATCAGACTTAATAATATTTTAAAAATGTTGTTGTTAATAATATTTCCAGTTATAATAGTTATGATTTTTTTTCAGTGTTTTTCTTTATGTGAGAGATACAATGCTAAGCTTTTAATGTGTACTGTTTAATCCCTACAAGGCTATATAACCCTATAATCCTATAAATTATGTATTTTTATCTCCATTTTGTAGATGAAGAAAACAAGGTTTAGAGAGTTTAGTAACTTTCCTAAAATCACACAATAAGTACATTTACTAATCTGGCAAATTGTAATTAAAACCAAGATCTATTTGATCCCACAGAAGGTTTTTAATTTCTACATTCCAAGGTCTTCTGAATCCACAATCAATTTTATATAGTAAATAGCTTTTGAATTCATGGGTTTTTTTCTGTTTTGCTTTTACTCATACCTGTTTATGATAAAAAGGGAATACTTTTTCTTATTTTTAAAAAAAATTTATTTGAGAGAGAGCATGAGAGCAGGGTGTGAGGTGTGCAGGGGGAGAGGGAGAGAGAGAGAATCTCAAGCAGACTCCGCACTGAACACAGAGCCTGTCTCAGGGCTCAGTCTCATGACACTGAGATCAGGACCTGAGCCCAAATCAAGAGTCAGATGTTTTATTTACTTTTTTTAAAAATTTATTTATTTATTTTTTTAAAGATTTTATTCATCTATTCGACAGAGAGATAGAGACAGCCAGTGAGAGAGGGAACACAAGCAGGGAGAGTGGGAGAGGAAGAAGCAGGCTCATAGTGGAAGAGTCTAATGTGGGGCTCGATCCCAGAACGCCGGGATCACGCCCTGAGCTGAAGGCAGACGCTTAACCGCTGTGCCACCCAGGCGCCCCAAGAGTCGGATGTTTTATTGACTGAACCACCCAGGTGCTCCAAGGGAATTCTTTTTAAAACAAAAATAAGATACGCATTACTGGTAAGTTCACTGAATGGATACATGACTGAGGAGATCGATGCCAATCCACATTTTCTGACATGCATTCAACAAAAGAGTTTTCATTGAAATCTCTTAAAAACCCCACTGAGCTCCTGCCAGCCTGCAAGGTTTGAACCTAAACTCTGCTAGTGGCCATCACTGTCTTCATGGGCTAAAAAAGTGGGATGCAGTTATTACATAGTTTATTCACTGTTCAGAGATGTGCATGTGCCAGATGTGGACATGTTTGTTCTTTTTGCAGAGCTACCTGATATCTCTCATTTCTGCCATGCTGCGGATTTCTTGGGTGATGAGTATAGAATGCCCTATTATATGGAATTCATGATGAAGTTCTCTAATAGTACTTCTTAATTGAACCAGATTAGACATTTACATTGTAAGAAAGTCAATGAAAGCCATAGAAACAGAGATGGAGATGAGGGACTCTTCAACTCACCACCATAAAAAGAAGTTGAGTCACTGTGGTATGAAGCATTCTTTTTTTTAAAAAAGATTTTGTTTTATTTTATTTGACACAGAGAGAGAGAGAGAGAGAAAAGAGTACAAAAGCAGGAGGAGGGGCAGAGGGAGGGGGAGAGGCAGGCTCCCTCCAGATCAGGGAGTCCAACTTGGGGCTCCATCCCTGGACCCTGGGATCATGACCTGAGCTGAAGGCAGGCACTTAACTGACTGAGCCACCCAGGTGCCCCTAAATATATATTTTTAAAACATTAAATAGTACCTGAGTTTTTGGAGTGACTGTAAATTACCATTTTGTTTAAACCATAGACACTTCACCTTGTGATGCTGGATCTGTCTTGAATCCCAGAATTCTAGGGGATACTGATTTTCCTATGGCTCCCTACTAAAGACCAATGATATCCATGAATTGGAACCATGAGTGGATTAACACAGAAATTCTGGGTCTTGGAATTGAATCTGATACTCAAAGGAACACTTCTGGTGTCATAATTCTTGGACTCAATCAAACCACATGCTTTCTCGTAATAGTGACCAAGATGCTGTGGTCAAGAAATTTTGCTGACTTTTAAAGAGCTGTTCTGGAAACACCATGGCAATTTCAATGATTGCAAACTATTTTCTAAAGAGACATCTGGTTTCATCTCTTAGCTTTGCTTTAACATTTACAATTTTGTACCTGTTACTTGTGATATTTGTTTTTCTCTTAGATGTGATGTCATGATTGCATTTTACCTTTATTTATTTTCTGTAATTTATGGAAGGGAGTGTTACCTATACTTTCTCCAAACATATGGTTTACTAAATGGGTCTTGAGTGAGTCTGAGTAGGTTGTTTCGAAGTCTGTAAAGAGATGCTTTCTGGCTCCAGTTTCCTCCTTTGAAGAGGTGGGGATCAAGAGGTCGACATAGACGTGGCCTGGGGTCAACTGTTGAAATGATCTTGGCACCTTATGACTGTAGAATCTTTTTTTTTTTTTTTTTTTTTTTTAAGTTGTGACCCGGTGAAATGTCATAGGGAACTTCAGGAATTTATGGTCCGTTAAATAGGAACTTTTGCCCTCTTGGAAGTATTATTTGGAGGAAAGCTTCCAGTCTCTCTCTCCCACAGAGTTGGAGGAAACGATCACTGAGCATGTGTACCTCTGGCTCTTGGTTTCTCTCAGATCTTTCTGCCAGTGACACAGCTTCTTTTCTCTCTCTTTAGAGAGTCCAGTAGATCGAAACCATTCCATCGAAGAGGGTCAGCAGTTGTTCAGCTGTTCTTCCTGTTGCTACCTGGAAAATTCTGACACAGGAATTTACAAGTAGGGAGCTCATTTATGCTTAGTTCCAGACTATGTTTTTCAACATATTTTTATCAGCAATAAAATAAAACAAATATGATCTTTTTATACCTACCTGCCAAATCTCAATTGTTTCCATAGAGACAGATTTGATGAATTGGTACCAGAAATCCCGACAGCGAGGACTAAAAATTTTGTAACTAAAAATTCATCTTTCAGGATTTAAAATTTAAAAATACATCATTTTTAAATTGCCCCATTTTCAATACAAATGCTTTATTAACACCACCCTTCAGTTCTCTTTCTCCCTCTTTTTTCTCTCTCTCTCTCGCTCTCTCTCACATACACACACACTACAGAAGCAGAGCAGACAAGCTGGACAATTTAATTATTTTTCATATTAAATTTATTTTGGTTATGATCATACCCTTGGGTTTCTGGAAGTGCTGAAGAAGAGGCATTATATGGGCCATTCTGGCTCATTCATTCAATATATCTTTTTAACAAATATCAAATACCTACAGTACACAAGGCACTGTTCTAGGTGCTTGGTATATAGTGACAAATAAAAGAGAAAAGGATCATGGAGCTTATATTCTCAAGGAGAGACAGACAATGAGTAATACACATAATAAATACAACATTTATATGTTACATTGCAAGGTGAGAAATGCTATGGAGAATAGGAAGAGCAAGGGCAGGGGAGCTGGGAGTGGAGGGGGCAGGGCAGTTTGTGGTATTTAGTAGGGTGCCAAGGCGGGTATGTATGCGTGTGTAGAGCAGTGTGAGGGGGGAGAGAGGTGCTAATAAAGAAGAAGTTATACGCAAGCAGGAACAGAGCGAAGGTGCTTGGTTTGGTTTCTGACATCCTTTCATGGCAGGAAAGAGTGAGCAAATCAGGAGCTCATTGCACTCACCAAACATGTCTGAGACACATATCCTGCCACTATCATAGCCCTTCACTGCTTTTATTCTCATTATGCCCGAAGGTTTGAAAGCCAGTGTGCACTGTGAAGGACAGAGATGGCGGAGATTATGGGTGTAATGGAAAGAATGTAGGGTTAGTTTCAAAAGACTTTGAATTTAGCCTTGGGGTTCTGCTTCCAACTACTATGAGATGTTGGGCAAGTCACTTAACCTTTTGGGTCTCAGTTTTTTCATTTGTAAAATATGAGAGTCAGCCATATAACCTCACTTAACTCCCTCCTTTCTGGAGTTAGTGGAGGCAAACAGGAAAATGGGATTAAAATAAAAAGGAAAGGGGAGAAGGAGAAGAAAACCAAATGCAATTAAAACAGGAATGGAATATTTAGATATAGGGAGAAAAGGAAACAGATAAAGAAGAAGGGAAACATAACAGGTAGCATATATGCCAATATTTACTCTAATGGTGTGACTATAGACATCTGGGTAATCACCTTTCTCTCCACTGATGCTTCTGGAAAGCTACTTTTGCTGAAGTGTAGTTTTGTTCAGTTCCCTGAAGGAGCTACTCCCTGCATGGGGGTTTCTGGAGCCTCAGACCGGATTTGGAATGCCTTTTTTAAGGCCGAGATAAAATTATGGTATGAATTTTTATATTTTAGATGTAAAGATTAAATAAGCTTTATAGCACTTTGGTAATCTATCCACCTTGGATAACACTAAATTAATGGGTGAATAATTAGCATATTTTTATAATCTTACTTGCTAGTGTCTTAATTAATTTGGACATCATCCTAGAGTATATTTCTTTTCAAAGAGATTAACATTCAACTTTTCTTATCTGGCTTACATATTTCATTTTATAGGTTTTTCTTGACAAACTCCTCTCTGCCTTGCTTGGCATTTTCCTCCCTCCTGGCCATTTCTCCATTTATTAGCACCAACCTCCAGAGGAAAGATAAGGGGAAGAAATAAAATATAAATCACTTCATTTCTATAAACTGTTGCAAAAACTGGCAAAGGGCAGATGTTGAAAGCAAAGGCTGAGAAAAGTTTAAGTTACAGAGGAGAAAAGATAAGACTTTTCTTACTTTGTGCATTAAAATTGGTCCCACATAGCAATGACAGCATCTTAATGTATTTGTGAATTCTGTGTAGCAACTCTGCATAGAGAATGGTATAAGGAACATAGATGGCAGAGCTAGCCTAAGGCGGTACCTCCAAAGAAAGGGAAACAGTAAAGGTGGGTGATGATAGATACATATTGAGAGAGGAATGGGTTGGATGTTGAGATTCCTGATGCTCCATGGACTATTTTCTCTGAAAAGGAAGAAGCATAGACATTTTCTTAGAGAGAGTTGAGCAGATGGAGGTTTGGAGGATGGGAAGGGATTGGATCAGCTGGTGTGAGGATGAGGAAGGGCAGTCAAGTAAAGATCCAATCATTGTGGGTGGTGTTGAAAAATTTGTAGGAGTTCCTAAATTTGCAAGATTAATAGAGCAGTCCTGCGATTTTCCCTAGGTGCTTTCAGCAACCTAGGAGCAGGAGCAGATAAAAATGGAGAAAAGCATTCATCCCCGATGAGCGTTTTGTAGGATGGATAGAGCAGAAAAAAAAGGGAAGGAGAGGGGGAGGAAGAGACTGATCTGAAGAGGATCTGTCTGTGTTATCTCATTCAGTCAGCAGTCTCTAGAGATAGCAGTTTCTCAACAGAGTGTTTGCTAGGTGCTGGGCCCAATTTACAGGTGAACAAAGGGCGGCACAGCAGCTTTCCCAAAGCGACAAAAGCCAGTGTTTGAGTCCATGTCTCTCTGAAAGAAGAAGATGGTGTGCTTGTCCTTTGTGCTTTACATGTAGAGAGCAAGTGAATTTGGGGGTTTGGTAATGCTTTCGTTACCGAGGTAGGTGGAGTTGGGAACAAAAATAGGCAGGGGTTGAAACGGGGAGAATTTATTGAGTTTGAGGAGTGCGTTTTCATACAACAGCAAGAGAGGTAAGTTAGAACACTGTGGAGAAAATAGGAGATCCCATCAGAAGTGGGGACAAGGTCCAGGGTGTAGACAAGACATTGGGTGGTTGAGATGGAATGGCAATGGACCCAGAAAAAGAAGATCCCCTGGGAAGAAGAATTACAAATACTGACAGGATTGTCTACTTGGTGTGGAAGTGACTCAAGATGATGGCTGGAGAGTGGGGAAAGGTTGCAAACCTTGTGCCAAAATTGTCAATGTTTATGAAAATAGAATGGAGGAGGGGTGGATGGTAACCTAGAGGCCACTAGAGAGCCAGAATATATTCTTGCTTTGTCTCTGGCCTCGAGCCAGAGGATCCCCCCATACACCCTGCATTGGCTGGGCCATAAAGGTGGGTAGTAACCACCTTTAGGTTTTACAATAAATTCTTGGTCATCTACCACACTGCTGCTTCCTGACGTTCTCTGATCCTATCTCTGCGTTCAAACTCTTGGCCCTGTGACTTCAACCACCATCCACCGCTGGCCATGGTCTTGACTTTCCCTGTATTCCCACCTCGGTTTTTTTCCTGCTAAAGTCCTACTGATGAGGCTCTGTCTTTTGTGGTCCTCCTGGTTTCTTGGGAGTAGAAACCTCAGCCCTAGTTTTTACCTTAAAGCACACCCCTAACTATATCCTGGAGAAAGTTATACCGGAAGGTCAGGAGCTTCAAAGCGCTGGCCTGTGAGTACAGCATCAGAATATATTTGGGCTGATTCAGAACAAAGAGTGCCATCTATTGAAAGACCACTTAGCTCTCCAGTAATTTATTTAGCCGTTAAGAGTTATCATAAAATAGGCTCAAAATAGCATTCCAGAAAATTGAGATGGGAGGGAAAGACATGAAATGTTTTAAGTAAGGTCATTCTATGTGGTGGCTGAAGGTGGAAGTCAAGGTCCACCCTGAACCACAGAGGAAAGGGACACTGAGACTGTTGTTGTTGTTGTTGTTTTTTCCCTATGAGATTCTGTGAGAAGTTTCCTATACAGAGTCCCGTGAAATGAGGAAGTAGCTTTTTATTATTAAAGGTGAATATTTAATAATAATTGTTTTTTGGAATAAAATGGTTTAAAGTGACAAAATGGACCAAAACGCACTGGGGATATAACAGAAATGAGTTGTTCTATGGACAGCAAGGTGACGGGACATGAATTCATAATGCACCGTGGTCCAAGCAGATTGGTGAGAGAGCAAGAGCTGCATGCATTTTGCAGGGAATGTCTCTCACCCTGTTGCCACTTTTTTCAGTGCTCCATATGCTAGATTGCAACTACAGATTTAGCCCTTTTGCCCAAAGGCATCTGAACCTGTGAAAAGCCTAGCTGGGGCACTGTCTATTGTTCATTGACAACTTGTCAATTTACTTCCAGGCAAAATAACTCATAAACATGATAAGTAAGGCAGATAAAACAAGAATTCTTTCACACTTTGCAACTTTACTGCAAAAATGGCTTATTTTCCATAAATGTGTGAAATCTCCCCTCTGAATTGTGACTGTGCATTGAACTTTAAAACTGTTTAGAGACAGCACAAGCATTTCACAATTCCTGTCTGTAATAAGATGGATGTTAAATATTAAACATGCATTAAAAGTGATAAAATAAAAGATTTTCAAAGGTTCACTAGCATCACCATATTTCTCTTTGATTCCCTGAGTTAATAAAAGTTAAGTTTAACAATACTCTCCAAAAGACAAATGTTTAAACACTATCTTCTAAATTTGACATTTCATATATTTATATTAGCTATTATCTGAACCCTTATGTCAGTTAAGAAAAAAAAAAAACATGGATATAGTAAACCATATCAGTATTAAATTCAAAAGCCGGTATGTGGTGTGTTAGCATATGTTCATACCGTAATGAAGTGGCTTTTATTTCTGATATTTATAAACATTCCATTTCTAATGTACTGTTTAAATATTGAAAGCTAATTGTGAATTCTTTTAGGTAAAATATTTTAAGTAGATAATAATTTTGAAATATATTAGTCTCTAAGGCAAAGCAGTCTGTTTATGTGTAGTTATTTATAAAGTCATACTTTTTAATGAAGTCATGTTCCCTGGATTCATTTCCCTAGTAATGAATTTGATTTTAAGCTTCTTGTTTACTGTAATATCATTGCAGAATTATGCTTGGTGCCCTACTGATTTTCCCCAGGTGATCCTCCATAACACCAAACATCCTAATTTTGGATAGACTGAAAATGGAGGGGGAGAACAGGTGGGATGGAATCCAACAATGCAAGACCAGTTCCCACATCCCAGATGGGCCGTGCCCTGGCGACCTTTGTCCCCAAGGCACAGAGCATACTCCCGACATTTCCGGTTTGAGGGTTTCAGGATTATGGTAGCCTTTCCCCCAACATTTCCCCATATTTTCTTCACTTACTGTAGAATATTTATAAACAGGAACACATATGCATCTGTTACATAACAAATGGCTTTTGGGAAATAAGTGAAAGAACATGAGAAAAGAAATTTAAAAGACTGTAAAAAAGGGGAGTAAAACAAATCTGTGATAAACAAGAATGCCTCAGAAGTAGGACCTGTTTTTCAGGAGGCAGTGTAGCTCAGTGGAAGGAATCCTGAATTGGTGAACCAGATACTTGGGTTCAAACAACGTCATTAGCACTAACTCGTTCTGACCCTCAGGAAGCCCATCTTCATTTCTGACCTCCTTTTGGATCAGATTTTTTCCCTCAGGGTGGAAAGGAGGACTGCTGGCTGGGCTCCAGATCCCCTACCAGTTTTTTTTGTTTTTTTTTTTTTTTAATATGGAGTGTCCGTGTGTGATTTTAAATGAAGAAAGTCTTCCACTGCTGTATAAAGAAAAAAAAAAAGATCTAAAATTATATTATGTGAATAATATATTCACATGGTATAATAATAATTTAGTTCACAGAAATTCTCTCCAAAGAAACCACATCGATTACAGAGGACTGCTGTGCTCGCTTTAACATAAGAAATGAATCTATTAAGAACTCTATCACCTGATTTTTGTGGGAACATGGAGAGCATATATACTTTTATCTTTGAACCTTAATTTTAAATGCTATTTTTTTATCTGAAGTTTTTCCAGTGATCTTATCATATAAGCTGTGGATTCCTAAATATTATATATTAGAAAAAACAACTTAAGAGAGATCTAACGAATTAGAGACTGTATCTTTCTCATGTGTCTACGTGATGCTCCAGTTCCTGCACCCTGGTATCTTGGGTTCTTCATCACTGATTCATCATCCTGGCAATTGGCTTTTGTGTAGAACCCACCTGCTTCCTCCCTGCTCCACACCCATTATGGCTAACTGACCATTCTTTGTCATCCTCTATTCGTACAGTGTTCTTCTCCTCATAGTGTGGATGATCATGTATTTTCTCTCATGAAACTAAATCCTTCTTATGTGCCCAATTCTCTAACCTGTCTAGGTCACTTTTTTTTTTAAATATTTGATATATTTATTTGACAGAGAGNTATATATATATATATATATTTTAAACTGGCCATTCCACCTAATCTGGCATCCTTGGTATGTTAATGAGCATGCCATTCATAATATTACTAAAATTGTTGAATGTCGTCGCTTGGGAAACCTTGGAAAGAGAAAGAGTAGTAACCTAGGAGCAAATTGCTGTTGGAGACAGAGTATTTGCTGCAGAAGTTTCCCCACAACCAGGTATTGTAAGAAGTTAGAAGAAAAGCTTAAATTAAGGGAAAGTAAATAATAGGGACACTTTAAGAATCAGGAGTATAAGAGAAAGAACAAAAAGGAAACAGAAGAGAAGGAAAAGTAACACAAAAATAAAACAAAATTGTACACCTTAAAAATACCCAATTTTTATTTGCTAATCATACCTCAATAAAGCTGGGACAAAAGAGAAAAAATAACGATAGTAAACAAGCTGTATTTGGGTGACATCAAGGTATAGAACCTGATATTGAATTTATGAGTTTATAATATATTTTTTTAATCCGAAGCGTGTTGTTTCATTCAAAAACACAGCAAAGAATCTGCTTAGTGCTGGACGTCAATTAATATTCTTACAAAGGACTGGCAGGAAGCCACGGTGGACGTCTAGTCAGAGACAGTGTGTCACACTACTGTTGACTGTAAAATTAATTACCATTTCTAAACAATAACTCTGTGATGCATATTCTTCCAGGCATACTATATTGCCCTCTTGGCATTAAAAGTTATAAATAATTATGGTTTTTTTAAAAATATGCCCTGTAGAGAAATCACAAGCAAAAATATTAACAACCCCAATAACAATAATAAAAAGAACACCCATGTGTGGTGGGACAAGTCGACATTGTGAAGACAGGATTGAATATTAAGAAGTGTCACCTACCTAAAGTAAGTGTTAGACATTCGCATGATGGCATCAGCTGCTGATCTAATGCATCTGGAGCTGCCCTGTCACTAAGGCATTGCTAACCAAGGCGGAGACACAGACAAAGCTGTTTCATCATTAATGTCAGTAAAAGGATCTGGAGGAAAAATAGAGAGTCTCTGGAGACCTTGTCTGGACTTCTTGGAGCCTGGACAACAGTCCTTTCCAACAACAGTCTTTTCCACCCCAATAGCAGCTGTAACAAAGGAAAAAAGGAGAGCATTGACTTGAGTTGTCATTAAGTTCAAAGAGGTGAGAATAGTAGCCCATGATGAACCTTTATAGTCAGAGTTATTAATGGGGAGTTCTTTTTATGGCTTTTTGAAAATATCACATTTATGAACAGTGCTAAATTATCCTGGGTTATTGTTTGGCATATGTTGACCGGTCAGTTTTAAGCTGCTAAAATTAAAAAATCTTTTTTCTCTCTGAGAGAAAAGAAAAGTACAAAATTCCTTCCTCAGGGTTGTAGCATAGAGATTTAAAATAGCGCTATCAATCTAGGGAAATACAGCTCTGGCTCTTAGTTGGGTAGAGACTGGTTCAAGGATCATATTCAATGAGAAGTTATTAATGTTTCAGAGGCAACCTAAAAGGACACATCAAATGATGTTCTGCAGGGTCTGTCTAGGGTGGTAATATTTAACATTTTATCAGTGACTTGGATTATAAAATATGGAACATGCTCATAAAGTTTCATGGAAGACTCTAAGTTGGGAGAAGTAACAAGAACCTTGGAAGATCTACTTATAATTCAAGATGACCTTGAGAAGTCAGGAGAGGAGTCATTAATGATCGGGTTTATATCCATTGCATAGCCTAACAGGTGACGTTTGAGCAATTGGCAAAATGAGAGATAGAGGGGCAAGGATAGGCAAATATGAAATGTGCTAAATACAGCCAACCTGGTAAATACCAGTCCTGCTGGATAGAACCCCATGTGATATGACAGTATGTAAATGACATAAGGTAGAGGATTATGAAGCAGCCTGATGCTCTATAATTTAATTTAAGAACAATATAACCAGATTGGGGACTGTTCAATAGAGGCAAAAGCTAAAGAACCGTAAGAGGAAAAGTGAATGCCTTATGGTTTCCGAGCACAGGGAATTGAGACCAAAGGGTGGCCTATTTATCGTTCATTGCTAGTAACTCTTGCTTTGTCAGAATGACCCAGATTTATCATTTATTTCAGGTATAGTTTTTGATTCTCCCTTCCCAGCTACTCTTCTTCTCATCATCCTTCCAGTTTTGCTATATTCAGAATTTATGCCTATAGTTTATGCCACTTAGAGGCCACTGGTTTACATGTGACTTTGTTACTGGATGCCCACCTATGTTTGTACACATGATTCAACCTTCTCTTACTGGTTGGCTGCTGTCAGGGAGAATGTGTGACTGGTCAGTGCAGAAAGTAGCATGGGGGCTATAATTGAGGCTCATTCTGAGATACTTTGGAGGAATAATATTCAACTTGGTTGCTCTCTTTTTACCCAAACACTGGCTTGCATATATTATTCTTCCTGATGCTGCAGAAAAGTGTGTAAAGACAGGAATGAGAGCCTGTGCCTACATAACAGATGACAGCCATGCTTTGAAGCATGTGCATTGGAGGGGGAATAAGCATCTTCAAGTTTCAATAGCAGATTGAGAGCAGTAGCAGAAGAGCCATAAAAACCCAGGTGTCGAAGAGTGTTTCATTTGTGAATTTAAAACAATGGCAGAAAGACTTGAGATTTTTTTAATTGCTTTTTAATTCCCAGTAAAAGAAACTAACCCACTTTGTATATCCATTTATACCACTGGTTCTCAACATTGGCTACACATTGGAATTCCCTCAGCTACTTTCTAAATTACTGTGTGCCTGTGTCCCAAGTCCCAGGGGTTCTGACGTAAGGTGTCATGAGTGGTGCCTGGGAATGGGGAACTTTTCAAAGTTCCCTAGGTGATTCCAGTGCAGAGCCAGAATTGTGAACCACTAAGCTATACCATGTCTGGGGCCAGTGACGGCAACTCATGGGTGGTAGCATTTCTGTACTTCTTAAAATGCTTCTGTCTTTGCTGTGTGCTTCTAGCTGTCTTCCCTTTGACTTAGACTCTGACATTTGTCTCCGTGTTTGCTTCCCTATTCTCACCTGGGTGTAACCGTAGACTTTGCTTTTCCTGATTTTCATGTCATTAGGCATTTCCTCTCATTTTACTCAGCTCTTAAAACATTGGCATTGGCTTGCCTTGTTGGCACACTAACTTGTCCTGTCCCAGGAGAGTGAGACGAGAGAGAAGCAATATTCCAACACAGGACAACATGGAACAGTGTGTAGGGCATATATGTGGATCTATTTAAAACTCTCAGTGAGTGAAATGAAAGAGGACTAGGAAATGAGAAAATTTAGGGGGTAAAGTCACCATGGAGATGTATCCCTTAATTATATGTGGCTAACGTTTTTACTTCCTTAAATTAATACCAAGAACAATAATCTATATTATTTGTGCCCATCACCCAGCCACCCCATCCCCTTACCCATCTCCCCTCCAGGAACCCTCAGTTTGTTTCCTAAGATTAAGGGTCTCTTATGGTTTGTCTCCTCTGGTTTTGTCTTGTTTCATTTTTTAAAAAATCATTTAAAAAACAACTCCCAGGATAAATAGCCTTTCACATTTCATTTTTATTATGGTCAGGTGGACTCAAATGATGGAATCTGGGGTTACACCAGGATGAAGCATCCATTACAAAATGGTATCTCATCAAGGTTGGTTCCTTCCCGGTTGGGCCATGTGGCATAATGTCAGTTCTGTTCATATATTTTAACAGCAAAATTAATAATAGTCTCATATCACACCAGTAAGATTGCAGCTCCTTTGGGTCAGATGTCACATCAGCTAATGCTTCTTTGATATCATCAATAATGCTTCATTCAATGCAATCTACATAATGTGTATCCAATAAAATCTGAACATTTGTAAGTATCTTAAAGTTTGAGTTTCTCCCAAATTATTTCTGTTCTACTCTAGCATCCTTTTTCAATCTCTTCTCCTCTTCTCCTTCCATGCTACTGTCATCTGTTTGCTTATTTGTTTTTATTCCTTCTGCTTCAAAGGGAGAAAGTTGACTGATAGCCTTAAAATTTCAGATAGTAACCTCTTGAGACAGAGGTTCAGTTTCTTATCTTCTTGAGTGAACTTTGGTAGTTCAGTAACATTATCTCCTTATGATCAATGTTCTAAATGGTTGGCTGCCTGCTTATCTTGCCCCAATTCATCATCAGGGAGGATTCATTAAGTGGTAGATAAGGTTAGCCAGTTTATCTGGCACAGAATCTGGGATCCAAACTTTCTCATCTAGTAACATAGCTAAATGGGAATTATTCTGTTTTAATCTTTACATGCTGTATGAGCTTTTCCTCACGAGTTTTATTCATTAGTATATATCATGACTATAGTAACTTTAACATCAGCATCAGACTTGTTATCTGTGACTAACCCTGCAGAAGAATCCAGTGTTTTGAAAGGATTGACCTCAGCAAAGACTCTTAAGGTAAAATATGAATAACATCTTTTGTTATCTCTTTGGCTAGTCCAGAGTAAAGACAGGCAAATTTCCTTTATGATTTTTCTCTGGTGATTTCTGTGATTTTTTTAGTTTTTCTTTTCTTTGTCCAATAAGCCACTATCTTCTGTTGACTCATACTTTGACCCTAGAAGATAGGAATCTAAAAAATTATTTCCATTAGCAAGTTCAGTTTGGGACGTTATCATTATCCTAACAGAAATGTGTGTCTTAAAGGAAGTACCTACAGCAGGCATTATTAAGACAAAATAAGGAAACCCTAAAAGAAAAAAATGTGAGAAAATGTGATAAATTCTTGTGCTAAGGGACCACTGTTCAAGTAATATTGTCATTTTGTCCCTTCAGAAGGCAGAATCAGTCTAATAGACTTGCTTGGGCTCCCTGTGGTTTGGAGGACTCCTAGGCTGAGTGAGAGCATGTAGGTGTAGAATTATTACATTGTTCCTGGTTTTCCTGTAGCTCTGGAACTCCCTCGGGGTGTTTTACACCTATTAATAAAAAGATAGGACAAAATTGAATAATGGTGTCTGTTTCCATAAAAAGGAAGCAAGACTCAACGGACCCTGTTCCCACAGCGCTTTCATAAATAACAAGAAATTGATGCCCACCACTAATTTTCTAGTCTCTCTCTTTTTTTTTTAAGACTAGAACCATATTTTCCAGTTAATGGTGACCTATTTTTGAGAAAGATTCTCATCTTACTCTAAACCTTAGGGAGATAATTACTACATAAAGGGATCTCTATTTTTAGCAGACTGAGGAACCTGTCCATTGTGATCGTGACTTTGCTGCATTGTATGCATTCTATATATTATCTCTACCCACCACTTGCACCCCCCTCTTTGGCTGGGGTTGGTAAAGGTATCACACAAAGGATGACTAGTTGTTCTTGTTGTTGTTCTTGTTGTTTTCCTGAGTATATCAGTAGTTTTGCTTTAAGCCTGGGCTACTGCCTGAAAGTCCACCTGTAAGCAGTTTTTACAAATGCATACACCCATTGGTCATAATAATGGGTTTATGATGTACATAGAGGCTGCTGATGAACTTGAAAGAATTCTAGGAAAAGTACTCTGAAAGTAATATAGGCCAATTGTCTAGATCAGCAATGTCATTTTTGTATACAAAAAATAGCCTTTTTTCCTAAATTTGATAAACAGGGAGTCTGCTTATTTCATTTAACTCAAACCTCTGAAAGCAAACTATTTGTGCTATTCCAGCTTATGAATGATGAGGTTGTTTCTTTTAGGAGGAAGTGCAAGTGAGGAATGCACAGGGTTGTTACTTTGATTGCACGACTGGTTACAATACTACTTTGTATGGTACATATTGAAATGTAGGGTATATCCACAGATGATGGTAAATTGGAATGGTAGCACTGGCAGTTATGCAAGTAAATTAGAATCCTCACATTTCAAAGGGCATGGGACTCAAAACAACAAAGGCTATAAAGTACTGTGTATTACTTGTCTGTTGCTGTGTAATAATATAACTACAAAGTTAGCAATGAACACAATACATTTTTTACCTCAGAGTTTCTGTAGATTAGGAATCTGGGCACAGTTTAGCTCGGTTTTCTGCTTCTAGGGTCTAACAGCTACAATCAAGGTGTCAGTGGGGCTGTGATTTCTTCTGATACTTGCCCGAGGAAGAATCATTTCCAAGTTCACATGACTGTTGGCAGCATACGATTCTTTGTAGACTGCCAAACTGAGGGTCTCAGTGTCTTGTTGTTTGTAGGTGGGGGGCTACCCTCTCCTTCTTGATGCACAACGCTTTGCATATGGTAATTCACGACATGGCAGTTTGCTTCATCAAAACCAGAAAAGGAGAGGGACTCTTCTCTCAGATCAGACATTACAATCTGTATAAATAATCACATACATGTGATCGTGTGCATCTCAACCATAAAAAACCAAAATCAGATAGAATGAACTTAGCAGCAAGGTGAATGTAATTATCTATGTAAATAACTGTAGATAGAAAGTGCTCACTCAGTGTTCTGAATCAGATAAGAATCTTGTTACAGATACATTTTTGAGCTAAGTTCTTGTAAAAAATCAGCTGGGTTATTTATGGTTTTATGGAACAGATAGATGAAGAATGGATTAAAACTTTCCCGATCCTAAGAATCTCTTAAGTTCCTTGTTAAGGTACACATTCCTAGGTCCTATCCTTGAATAATATAATTACGTAGATCTGATTAGAGTTGGTAATTCTTATGATCAGACGAATTTGGGAGAAAATGTTTTTGGTATTAGAAACCATTGAGCAAAATAAATAGGTAGAATAAATTAGAGTATGACTAACCATGATTGCACATGAATTATTATGTATGTCGAACTGAGGGCATCATTTGAAATCCCAAACAGATTTATTCAGCAGAATGTGAGGTGAGTGGTCTATGAACTTGTTCCTTACCGGTTGGAAAGAAGCTGAAGAAGAGAATGGCAGAAATTGGTGATCTACAGGAGGATTATAACTGCTCGGTTATTAAAAAAAAAATCAGTCAAGGGCCAAAGATATAGGAGAGGAAATAAATAAAAGTGAAACTGAGTCTTTTATACCTAGAAAAACTGATACAGACACCTTTATATACCTCATAGAGGAAATGAGGTGCTGAGATGATGACATTGGATATAACGGAAGAAGATATCAGAATATTGGTGTATGTGACAAGAAAGGCAAATCTAGGGGTAGAAACAGACCAGTGAGTCCCAAATGGGGAGCTCCAGTTAAGTCTGTTTTGAATTTCAGGAATATTCTATCTGAAGAGGAAATCAAGCATAGACCTAACTTAGCTGACTGTAAAGAACACAACCTGATGCTGGCCAAGAGTGTGAGGTTTAACCCACATAAATGTTGAAAAATCAAGTCAAGCAAAAAAAGTTAAAAAAGTCCAGATATTTTTCAATTCAAGACCACATTGAACACTAATATTTTATATGGTCCTATTGTCTAGAAAGATGTACTTTATCTGTCACATTTGAAAATAAGAAAAATATATACCCAATGTTTCTCTTCCAGGCATTTCCCCTTCCTTCCTTCCTTCCTTTCTTTCTTTCTTTCTTTCTTTCTTTCTTTCTTTCTTTCTTTCCTTTTTTTTTTGTATACTGCGTATGGCAGGTTAAAAGGGCTGAGCTGTGTTGATTAACTATCCAAATGTTTAATCAATACAGCAGTAGCAAGATACATTCTGGCTGTGAAAGACCTTGGAAAGGTCCCATTTGCCTTATTCTCCACCCCCAAGTGGGACATCAGTGAACTATTACATGGTCCCTGCATATCAATGCAGTAGGGCTTAGACAAATACAATGTTAATGGATAATTGTGGGTCACCTTGTCAAAATATGTTAAATGCCCCTTGAGTACATTTTCCCCCCTATTAAAAATGACAGTAAATTGCGACCTTGTTGATATCATACGTGCTTTCAGGAAGCAAATATTATTATTCAATCTGTAACAGGTTCATTGATTTATGGGTCAAAAAATTCATTAGGACTAAATTATAAAGCACACTTTCTCTGTTGATACAACCCACGGTAATTATGTCACAAAGTGCTAAAGAGTCGCACTCAGTTCAGGCAAAATACCTTTACAAACATTCATTCAGAAAACATACATAGAGGCAGCTTCTAGCAGAATGATTCATAAGCAAGGCCTGTGTCACTGGATATCTGGGATATCGACATAGCGTGGAGTCAGGGAAAGTTCACTAGGTGACCAAGGTCCTTGAACCCTGGCCAAGAATATGCCATCTGTCAGCATGGTGGTACGTGCCGGAAGCCTGAGCCTTGGATTCCTGCCTCCTACCAGGTCTATTCACAACACCACGAACACCCACCCGGATCCTCCACTGTTGCTGGTGCTGTTAGAGGACAGAGGCTTGCTTGTCATCTGGCGCTGTGAGTCACAAGGAGACGAATTGTGGCACTTGGTACTTCTAGATTCCAAGTTCGTTTCGGCAGCATGACACACATAATGGAATGGGTTAGATTGGCAGTCATGTGTGAGGTTTTCTTTTTTCTTTTTTAAAAAACATTTCTTAAGAGGCTGGTAAAATGAAGAGTCGATGGCCAAGAATGTAGATTATGCAGGGAATGTCAGAATTTATTTGTCATTTTATCATTTGTTACTACTAAGCCTAAGATAATGCTAAGTTGAAGCTGAGATAAAAATGACATAATTGGCCAAGTTTTTTTCTTCACTACAAAACTCATTTTTTTTCCTCTGAGAAAGAATGCAAAAATATTTAAAACTATAGGTTGTGTGCTAAGAGATGCATGAATATAGAAAGCATTATGCTACTTTAATGGGTCATGGAAAGAAAATATGTTGTACAAGTATAACACACATATTCAGAATGTGTAATAAAGGATAGTGTCATCTTTAAAAATGAAAGAAAACAGCATAAATAACTAAAATGGGAACCTTCTTAACATGTCAGTGGTTTTATTAGAAGAGTAGTTTCACTTCGTATATGTATCTTCAATTTACCTCTGGGCACTCGAGTGTAAAGTAACAATTTACACATTATAATGAAATAGAATAAACGTCTCAACCTAAAAATTTACTGTGTGGTGGGAATTTATTTTATCAGAGCACCAAGGTAAGGTATACCACTCTTTAGTACATATAATTTGTTGGTACAGTTGCTTAAGAAGACACACAGGCAGTTCTGAGAGCGTGGGAATCAAATGATGGTCCATCTGAGGGCCCGATTCTATTTCTCTGTAATGTCCCACCCTCCACATGCTCCTGGTTGCTTGTCCGAATCCTTTAAGAGGTAGAAACGAACACGTGAAAAGGACTCACCCTTATGAGCATACACCAAGCAACGGCTGCTAAATTACTCGTCCCTAGGTATTCTAGATAAGTAGATGTTTCAAGTTGGGACAGAGCCTAGGAATTCTCAAATTGAAACAGATAAGGCGGAACAATGAAGTGCACAAATGTTCCGTGACATACCCAAGGCCACACAACAAGGTAATGGCAGAACCAGGACAGATGAGACCTCCAGATTTTTTTTTTTTTTTTTGACTCTCCAGGATGTTAAATTCCCTCCTTCAAAGATAGCCCCTCCCAACTAAATCATGTCAGGTTTGCTGGAAGCCGTTTATTGCTGCTGCCACCACTGCTTCTCCTGCCTGATCTCTTGCTTTTGCGATGTTAGTGAACAGCTGTTGAGAAAATATTATCTACCAGGCATTCTTCTAAGTGTTTTATATGTAATAATGTACGTAATCTTCAAATGAGGCTATTATCCATTTTTATGGATGGGGAGCTGTCTTCTCCCTCCTCCTCCACCTACACCCCTTCTCCTTTTCTTTTTTTTTTTTCTCATAGAAGGGGTGTGCTAAGATATTCCACAAATTGCCCAGGGCCCCAAGCTGGTAAGGGGTGGCGCTGGGAGTCTAACCCAAGTTGCCTGGTTTCAGAGACCTTTTTTTAAATCACTAAGTAGATGGAGTTTCTTTTTCTCCAGTAGATAGAGTTTTTCCTGGAGTTGATTCTACTCCTCCCCAACACCATCAGTCAAAAACAACCAGCAGGAAGAGAAAGTATCAAGAGCAGAGCCTTGTTCTTCATCACGCAGCCCCTGGGTGAAGCTCCTTTGGGTACATTATCTTTTTCAGAAGATTCTCACCCATACTGCACTAATTGCTGCTACGAAACACTATCTTTTGATGTTAGATATACCATATATTAGTTTCAGTAGTCTGCTCCCTCCCCTCCCCTCCCCCCACCAACTCACTTGCCTTTTCAACAGATCCTAATGTAAAGAATGGCATTTAAAACTGTTACTCTTATGGAGACAATAGTTAAGTATTCTAAATTCGTGCTGGTAATGTAGAAGCATCTTTTCAATTTATATAATTTTGATTCTTGTACATAAATATCTTCCTTAAGTAAGTTGATATGCTTAAATATAAGAAAGTTGTCCAGCCAGTTATATCATTTAAAGATTTCTTAGGGCCAATATTTAACTCTTGACAGTATTAGGATATTGATAATATTAAGACCAATATTAGCATGTTGATAGTATTAGGACCAATATTAATTCTATTGACAATTGTCATATTCTATAAAGGTTGGGATGGAATTGAACTAGCTCTCTTGTTGGCAAAACTGCTCAGAGCAGTGGTATTAGGGTAGATACTCCTTCCAGAATGGAAGAAAAGAAGCTATTTTTTAGAGATTATTTAGTGTTCTTCATATTTTTCAATAAATGAGATGTGGCATAGTGTTTTGTGATAAAATGATCGGTCTGTGGCTTTTTATGTTTTTTAAATTTATTTCATTCTTTTCTTGAGATCTTTATGAGGAAGTTCTGTTTTTCTTTTGGTGATGCTTTTTTGCTTTTTTCAACTTCATTTGGTAAGGTAATCTTAGAAAAATCTTCCAGAAATTTTAATTTCCCATAATTTCCACGTTAAATAATTGAGCTACTCTTAATTATTTGAGACTTGTATGGTGCTTCTTATTGGCTAAGTGCTTGATAATTATATCAAAATGATTCTCACTATTTCATTACTTTTAATAGCAGTCATATAATAGGAATGGCATTTGTAATACATTAAAATTTAAATTATTTGTATTCATCAGAAATTAGGAAAGGCTGTGTGATTAAATTTGTATAATACTCAATATTTACTGAACAAGTTAGTTACAAGCATAATCATTGGTATATACATCAATACAGTATTAGTATAATTATTGATATGTATATGTCAATATATATGAAACTATCATTCTCTGCTTTCTCCTGTAGAGGGGTTATATTAAAGAAAACTGAGCATCTGGTTAGTATATATTTCCAGATTTGATAACAGTTTGTTAGGGAGGATAGATTTGCAAACTCAGTAGTTGTGAAATCTGAAAGAAAGTATGCTACAGATTCTTGCTTCAGTATAGATTTGTCTGTCTCTTTGTAATTACCTAAGGTATGGGAGGCAAATTTGTTGCTAGACACATAAGAGAATTTCCACTTAACAGCAACGAAAAATCATAAGAACCTTTGCTGCTATTCTGTTTAATCATTAATGTATCAAACACATAAATGCATGTGATTTCCAGGTGAAAATGTTATCGCTGATGTGGATCGTATATGAAATGCGTGGATGATTTCATATATGTTACTGACTTGCCAAGATAAGTTTTGTATGAAAAGAGTCACGGAACTATCTGTAAAATCACCTTGAAATTCTTGATTTTTCTCTCTCAATTTTCTTTCTAAGCAAGGAAATTATTTGTGATATTTTGCTTTCACCTGAATGAAAACTTTCCATGGAATATATACAAGGAAGGACTACTTTCAAATTACATTCTATGTATTTTCAAGAGAGCCAAATGCTCCTTAGAGTTGCTTTGTCCTCTTAATAATTCTCAAGATGAGAGGGAAATTACTGCCTTGTGTTTTGTGACTGGGGAGAATAGAGTAACAAAAATGTAGGTGGTCAGCAGCAGATACTGTCAAGAAGACATGCTTTCAGCTTTTGGTGTCTTTGCTCCTTCAGTCAAGTTTTGCCCTTCTCTAGAAAAGACCAGAGTGGTGGAGTGGCTAATGTTGTTGATATTACTACACAGCAGAGAAAAATAGATGATCCACCTCTTTATCATGTACTGAACTTTCATCGTATTCTTCTATACTTCTGGATTCTAGATTTTTCTATGCTCAGCCATCCAGGGATTAATGGTAGAAAATGAATTTTGCTTTCTATTAAAAGTAGTAAGAACTCTGCAGGCGAAATGGCTAAGGGTTCCTCTTAGGTGAGGCCATATAATAGGAGAGGCAAGGGATCATAGTTAAAGTATTTGTTTGATGCCCATCAAAGTTCCTGGATGCCACAGTTCCTTTTTTCTCTTTTCTTGACTCTTTTTCTTTTCATCTGCAAAATGGTAAAGGGAGTAAAACTCCCCAGTTTGCTTTTATTCTACAGACATTCAGGGAAGTATATCACCTGCATTATTTCTTAAAAGCTTTATCAGTTTTAAAACAGGCAAACAAACCAAACCAAACCCAGACTCATGGATACAGAGAACAGATTGGTGGTTGCCAGAGGGGAGGGGGTTTGGAGGTGGCAAAATGGGTGAAAGGGATTAAGAAATACAGACTTCCAGTTATAAAACAAATAAATCATGGGGATGTAATGTACAGCATGGGGGAATACAGTCAATAACATTGTATGAACTTTGTAAGGTGACAGATGCTAGCTAGACTTACTGCGGTGACCACCTCACAGTGTATACAAATGTTAAGTCACCGTGTTGTGCACCTGAAGCTAACACTATATTGTATGTCAACTATACCTCAAAAAAGTCATATCTGTCTCGCCAACTGGAATTCTTCCATGTATCTCTTTATCCTAACATGTGTAACTATTCTGTTTTCAATCCCCAGGATGAAAGATAACGTTGAGTTGCTCCTCGTGTGAGACATTGCTTTCGTCAAAAAAAAAAATAATAATAATTTAGGCTAGAGCTGTTGGGAATAAATGTTGTGTTTTAACATGGACAGAAAGATCATGAGATATGATTTCCCATGCAAAGACCGTTTTTTTTTTTCAGTAATGCATCTTGCCTCTTTCTCCTGTGTATGCAGAAGGACCTTCCTTCGTTATACTTTAGAAGGTGCATAACTCCAAAAGAGATGGAGTTTGATGAAAAAGAGCTGTTCTGAACTCTACTGATTAAAATAAATGTGCTCATAAAAAAGGCAGGAGAGTAAATTACTACATCCCCAGAACAGCAGTAACTTATACACCAACAAGTTATTTTCGAGTTTGCCAGAGGAAATAATCTGCTATCAACAAGGGGTAATTGCCTGAGCAAACTCATCTTTACATCTCGCACACACTGTCACCTTGTATAAAAAAGGCGAAATGCACTACATATCAATTCAGAAAAGATTTTCTGAAATATTTTTCTAAAGATTTCTTCCTTCTCCTAGGCAACTAAAAAGAGAGAACGTGAATACTGTTCAGAACACATCTAATCTCTGTTCCTGCCTTATCATTGAATAGCATCAGAACACACCATGGATTCCATACCTCAGAAGCCTAGGGGCAAGATGAGAAGGGATCCATTTAGATTGGTACAGAAATTCCAATCTGAGATTTACCTAAGACCGCCACAGGTGAAATAGGTTAGCTAAGAAACCCTCCAGGAATAAATGTTGTTATCATTAGGAGGGAAATATCAATGTGATGTATATGTTCAATTTTACACAGAATTACAAAGGCAGAAAAACAGAGGCAGGAAGAAGGAGGGAGGGAGAGAATGGTTAAGTAGGAAAGAGAAAGAAGGTGACATTTTGAGAATAATATTTCAGGTTTGCACAGAGGACAGAAGAAGATATTGAAAAATCAGATGTATAATTAGGGTTTCAGTTCTGCCTTAGGTATATTCTCTTGAACTTGGTCAATATAATTTTAATATCTGAGATACTGTGTGTGTGTGTGTTCAAGTTGCTAAGGGTTCGGGTGTTAGGATGTGTGTGTATGTGTGAGTTAGAAAGAAACCAGAAACTCTAGAAGACAATTGGCCCACAGTCTTTTTGTTTTTTGTGAAGTGCTCATTTTGTTGAAAAGAAGCTTCGAAAGGAAGGGGGCTGAAGTTCTCTTACCTAAGGTGATTTCTACTCACTTGAGAAAAATTATCTGAATATGGGACTTGAGTATATGCATATATCTGAAGGCCAAGTCACACGATATACTATTAATACTTACATCCATTTTTAGAGAAAATACTGTTTTAGAGAAAATATAGAGTTGTTTACCAGGGTGGATTGTATGATTCTAAGTAAATGACATTTAAAGAATCAATGCAGATAGACATTTTAATTTTTTGTATTTTTCTAAAAGTGTGAGCTGTTTTTTTTTTTTTTTTTGTATGTTACAAAATATAGCATTTGACATTCTGACCTGACTACCAGGTCCTTCTTGCAATCTTCTCTTGCCCTCTTGGACATTGTTATCTTATTATATCTTCTGGTTCTAGGATTGTTTCTTCTTTATTTTACTCATGGGTTTCTCTTCTTTCTCCTGCCCTGCATGTTGACATGTCCCCGGGCCTTCCCACTATAACCCCAGTTCTACGTTCTCTCTCTTAGTAATTTTGTCCATTCCCACAGCTTCAATGATCCCTCCCACAAGATGACTTTAAGGTTTTATTGCTAGCACCAACTCTCCAGAGCTGTTGCTTGTTGGATTTTTTCTCTTGGAGACTATTGCCATCGTCATAAAGTGAACATTTATAAAACCAAAGCCAACAGCTTATGTCCTAGATGAATCCTCTATCCCACCATACGAGACTACCCATAACTTCGTCTTGCATGTTTTTACCCTACCTGCTCTTGAATCATTGTGCTTTATTCAACCTTTGCTTAAAATTCCACCATATTTTCATCTATTGAAATACTACTAGTATTTAAGGTCCAACTTTATCTTTACATTTGAGACTCTTCTTTGCAACTTACTTAGTTATTTTGGGCCTTTGGAAAAATACTTAAATGAAATGAGCCTTTGTCTCTTCACCTGTAAAATGGAAATAGTGATTCCTATGCTTAGTAAGTGAACATGAACTACTATGAAACATAGTGTTATGGTTTAAATGTTTGTGTCCTTCCCAGATTTATACATTGGAAACCTAATTCCCAAAGTGATGGTATTAGATGGTAGGGCCTTTTTCAGAGGCCTCATGAATGAGATTAGTGCCCTGATAAGAGAGGTCTCAGAGAGCTTAGCCATGTGAGTTTGCATGTGAAGTCCACGACTCAGAGGAGGGCCCTTTCCCAACCATGCTGGCACCCTGATCTCGGACTTCCAACCTCCATGCACTGTTGTTCACAAGCTCCCCAGTCTATGGTATTTTGTTAGTGCAGCCCACATTGATTAATACATATGATTATTACAGTGATCGAGATGATAAAAATTTAATACTTACAAAGAACTTTAAGGAAAAGCAAACTTCTATGGGGCTCTTGTAAATTCTTATCACAGTGGAACTTAATCAACCCTGGTGAGAAATGTTCTTCCTTATGGACCCTTGATTATTAGTTTCCTTTCTTAATTTTCATTGCCCACTAACTTCTATTTGACACAACATATAATTTTGCTTAGAAAGGAATAGTAGTTCAGAGTGTGGACGTGGTGGCCAGAGAGTTTAGGTTAATTTCTGGCTATATCATTAATAGTTCATTGTTTCTGGGCAAGTCACTTAATGTCTTTGTGCCTTGCTTTCCTCATTTACAACAGCTTGTGTGAGGATTGAATGCATTCATATAGGTAAAGTGTTGGTGCATCGTCCTTAGTAAGCACTAGGTAGTATTAAGCAGTCACTTGTGGACATATATTTTCTTCACTAGATTATTTGTTCCTTGAGGGAATGGTATTAAAAATGATTTGTACATCATCTGTTTTTGATGTAATGTTCCATGATTCATTATTTGACTATAACACCCAGTGCTCCATGCAATATGTGCCTTCCCTTAGTACCCACCACCGGCCTAGCCCAATCCCCCACCCCCCTCCCCTCTGAAACCCTCAGTTTATTTCCCAGAGTCCATAGTCTCCCATGGTTCATTCCCCCTTCTGTTTACCCCCCCCAACATAACATAATAAAAAATTTTTTAAAAAAGATTATTTTTCAGATTAAAAAAAATGATTTGTACATTGTTGCATCTCCCACAAAGTCTGTTGCCTCATCTAACACAGTGACTTTCACTTAATTGATACCTAATAAGCATTTATTGAATCAGAATTAAATTGTGTACTTCTAATTATTAGCCAAAATTTTAGCATTTCTGTACAATGACCACACAGAATATAGTAAGAAAACTTTTATAGGCCTTACTTTACTTGTGCTTCCCCTTAAGTAGAACTGAACACACAAAGACTTAGAAATGTTTTCATTAATTCAGTTTGACAATTCAATCATGGATGTCTTTTCTAGAGTAAAGCTTTTTTTTTAAGTGTGTTTATTAAAAAATATTTTTTTAGCACATTAAAGTAGGACTCCTAGCTTTGAAACGTTTGTTGTGTTTTTATTTTTACCCTTTGAGTGAATAGAGAAAGTAGGAAGCTTTCTATTTATGATTCCAAGATACCAGATGGATGGTCCAGTTATAACATTTTCAGGAATATGATTTTGGTGTGAGATTCCCCCCAAATTCTGGCAGTTCATTGTGTGTTCTCACACAAAACTTTGGTTTTATTCAGGAATCCCTCAAAATCTTAGTTTTGTGGTCTGAACTGCTTTTGTCATTAAATGAGGGATACCTTGAGCAACAATTAAATGTGCTCAAAATCATTTCCAGAATACTAGATTCCCCTGCAATAGCCTGATGAACAGGGGGAAAAAAAAAACCCACCTAGAATTATGACAAAAATGCAGGAAGAAAAGATAATCTGACTTCTCTGGCAGCCAGGCACTTCCCCTTGTTCTGGCCTTGGGCCTTTTACTTTCATGTATTTAATTTTTTTTTTTTTTTGGCGCCACTAAGGAATTTTTGACACAAAATGATTTTCTTCCTTCCTACTTCTTTCCAAGAAAAAGATCCTTGGAATCATCCTAAGACTTAAACCAATCCGGATCCCTGTCTTTATTAAAAGATAGAAAATAAACAAATTGTAGGAGAGAGAAGTAAAAGCAGAGGCATCTCTGAGGGCCCAGGGCTGCTGCCACATTTAACATGTTAGAGATGTTCTGAAAATTGAGTAAACATTAAAATCACAAGGTTTAAAGATGGTATTTAGCTCCTTGGGGACTTGACAGACCACTGATGAGAAGAGGTTACAGTGCGGCATGTCTGACACATGGCAGATAAGATTGACTGGGGGCAAGACTGAGGGGAGAAAGAACCCCAAAAATCTTCCTATGTGTAGTCGAGCCTCTGGACTTTTGGAAATCTCTGTTTATGGAAAATAAAAGTTCAGTGCTTTGGTCATTTCCCTACTTCATTCACATCCACTTTGGTGTAACTCTAATGTGGAAATCAACAAAAAGTGGACTAACAGAACAACATAGTAAAACCAAACTAGAAATAAATTAGAAAACGGTGTTTTGTAAAAACAGAGTGTTAAGATTTCAAAGGCATGTAGGGGACTGGGAGAGCCAGGAGTGAAGCTCGTTGTTAGTTTATCTGGTTTTTACACTGGGCTCTGCTCAGAAAGAAGGTATTCTGTCATTTAAAAGTTTGAATGTCAGTGGTGTAGATCAGATATTCCTGTATATATTTGACCACGGTTATTCGCATGTTTCTAAAATGCTGCTGTGTTAGGAAGGACCCCGTTTGTGGTACAAGACTGGACAATCAGGCCTGCTTAAGAATATGATGATCGTGTATGTCACCAAGTCTCATATTGCTTTTGGTAACTCACACAAGCTACAACTGTACCCCATGATATCTAGATGTTCCAAGAAATGATGTGCACTAAATATAGAAACAGGTGTAAGCGGAGCTGATATTTCTTAGATAAATGCACAGTCACGTTAGCTGACAGCTAGAGGGCCTTAATGTGATGATAAAGCTGTCATTTATCACGTAACGTTAATGTAAGTATTAGTAGTGGCCCGCTATTCAGAAAACAAAGACGAAGTGCAGCTGGGTGATCTCCAAGAGCTAACAGGCAGTCTTTCTCTCTATGCGAATATGCTCAGGACTTGTATAAAGATGAGCCCCAACAGTGTATCTGTGAAGCCGTCAATTCCCGTGTTTAAACAGTACAGCAGAGACTAAGGATAGATGATAGAAACCTTGGGGAAGAAAAAGGAAGGCCACTTCTTCCCTCATGCTGCCCACTTTCAGATGTTTTCTTAGCTTCAGAATAAAAAAATAATAAAGAATTGGAGTTCACAGTCGCTCCGTTTGATACTTACGTCATTTAAAAATAAACATTTGAAAAGAAGCTGAAGTTCTGTCATTGGCAATAAGGCAGACTCACCCATACAGACACACATCTAATTGAAAATACTTTTTAATTACTGTGAATTATCTATTTCTTTCTTTACAGAAATACCTTCAGGAAAGGCAGTTGAACTAAATTTTCAACTTATTTTGCTGAGACAATCTATTCCCGACTTGCTCTATAGTTAAGGAAAGACCCTCTGGATGTACTAAAATGTTTTCCTAAATGTATTTTTACAATGTAAACAGAACAACTTTCCCTCAAAAAGCCAAATGCTTGTATTTACTTGTGAATGAGGAAGTTGGTCATTTGCAATCGACCGAACAGTAGTCGATTGTTAAAATCTTATCTCATATAAATAGAATTTGAATGAATTTATAATTTTAAATTTCTATGATTTGTAGATTTCAGGTCATCCTTCATTTTAATCTTTGTTTCTCCTTAGGAAAGATAATGCTTGTCTTTGTCTGACTGGGAAAGAATGCTGGTAATTTGCATATGAGATGTATTTTATTAAGATGTTTTTATCTTTGAAAACTACAACATCTCGGTATTATGTTGAGAAATACAGGTGAAGATTTATTGACTTTTGTCTCTGGTTCTATGTTAATCAGTCTTAAAATGGTAGAAACATGCTGTCCTGCTACCTACACACTGGGGAACAGTGCTGCCCACAGTCCTCAAAAAGTTTAACCTAAATCCAGATCTAGAGCTCAGAAAGATACAGTGCGAGATTCTGTTCCTTATGCCTGCTGTGGTTACAGGGGGAAAAAAACAACACCCTGATCAATTAATTCTGCACTAATTCCCTCAAGACTCTACCCCCTTGGGGGGGATAATATGAATATGAGTTTACTTATTTGAAAAAGGTTGTGCTTATATTCCTGAAAATTGTCCCATTTCTTGGATCCATTTAAAATTTCACTGTTGGCATAGCAACAGATTAACAGATCTACCACAGTTTTTACCACTTGCTTCATTCTTAAGAAAACAAAGTATATATTTATTTTACATTTAATTACATCCTTTCTGTCTTCTTCTATCGGCCTGTGCATGTGAGACTAACTTCCTCCCTCATTCCCCTAAGACATTCAACCGTATATTGTATGTTTATACTTTAGAACTATCATGCTAAAACAGCTCTCTTAAAAAAAAAAAAAAAAAAAAAAAAAGAGTGTTTCACTGAGGTAGTTACTAGGTCACGTTCTTATTGTGAAATGTTTATATGTAAATCACCAGACACTTTTAGTATCTGACCTGGAAAAAAAAATCTCATCGATTTTATTTACAGTACTGGATTTGAAAGATTCTATCAAAATATTGCCTAAGTATTTTTCCCCCTTCTCTGATAAATGATGTTAATAAATTCATGGGGCATAAATTAATGTTTTGAGAAAGTACCCAGAATATAATGCCTAAGTAGTTTAGTATATTTTCTCAACTTGTCTTAATAAATCAGAATCTTAACGTCTAGGAACTCAGAAAGCACACCTTTTCCAGATCTCACCATCCCTGCAGGGAAGTATTGCTGCCTATCCCTGAAACCCACAGAATCTGCTGAGAACAGGGCTTCTCAACCCTGACTGCACATGGGAAACATCTGTGGAACTTTTAAAATTGCCCAGATCTCTTCCCTTTACTCACACCAATTCTGTTTTAATTACTCTGGAGTGGGTTTCAAACATGAATATATTTTAATGCCTTCCCCAGTAATACTAATGTGTAGCCAAGGTTGGGAACTGGTAGCTTAGGGCAAGAGAATCAACAGAGATAAACTGGGTACAGGTTCCTCCCACTCTGCCTGCTACTAACCATGGGATGGGGAGGCTAAGGAAAGCTGGAGGCAGGTCATTGAAGATGAAAAGGTCAATAAACTAAGAGGTCAGTTTGTTGAGCTATCAATACTTTATCAATATCATTTTTAAAATGAGATGGCTGAAATGAAACAGTGTCTAGATTTGGTCTGCAGTGTGTTGAGTGAGGGAGCTAATACCCTCTTGTTCTGGTTGGCATTTCCTATCTTAAAGTCTATGACTGTATTCATCATTCCACACCTACATCATAATGTGTGTGGTCAACTCTCCTCAAATTAATAAGGGAAAATTAAATAAAACCAAATAAAATTAACAGCAGTTAAGCCTGGTTTCTCCCATCTTGAATTTGTAGAATTAAATTTCCAAAATGACATAGAATCTTATTTGTTTTCTTTAGGATTTCATCATATTCTGTCATCTGAGTTTGATCCTTCAAAACACTCACTTCCTCTTCTGTCTTGTGTGATATGCAAGGTCTCCAAAATAGGAAAATGACTCCCTAGAAACCCACAAGTTTGGATTATTTTCTGAATGTCATATCTAAATGTATGTGGAAAAGTTGCTTAATTCTTTTTTTCTTTCTTTTTTTTTTTTAAAGATTTTATTTATTTATTTGACAGAGATAGAGACAGCCAGTGAGAGAGGGGACACAAGCAGGGGGAGTAGGAGAGGAAGAAGCAGGCTCTTAGTGGAGGAGCCTGATGTGGGGCTCGATCCCAGAATGCTGGGATCACGCCCTGAGCCGAAGGCAGATGCTTAACCACTGCACTACCCAGGCGCCCCAAGTTGCTTAATTCTTATCATTCATCTTATTTAGGAAAATAAGAGGTGTCATTCTGGGCCAGACTAATTTCATGTAGCCAGGAAATGGCATCATGGAGTGTCCTTCAGAACAAATACTGTAATACATTCATTAAATTCCCCAAATATCATTAGTATATAGCATAAACATATTTATGGCCTGTGCAAAGGTTTTAAGCTTCTCAAACCTCAAGACTTGGTATTTGTTGAGTGAAAAATTTAAAATTACATACAATTGCTCCCTTGCTCACTTAAATTAAAAAAAAGAAAGGGTACTAGATTTTTCTTCTTCTTTCTTAAAGAATTTGGCTACTATGACTACTAGTCTTACACCCTTCTTCCCCAATTGTTTTCTAATGTACCTTATAAAGTTGCCATTTATGAGGAAATACCAGATTTTAAATCTGACACGCATTGAACATAGCTTCCTAAGCAACTTTAGAAATTAGTTCTGGAAACCCCAAAAATAATAGCATCATAATTAGTGCTAAAAATAAAACCAGTGAATGAGATTTAGGATTTTTTTTTTGTTGTTGTTGTTCTTAGAGTATATCCCACAAAGGATGTGCAGAAGGTTTTATTCAAAAGGCACTTAAAATAAATCTTTCCTCTAGATGATTATATTACCAATTTAAGGCAGAATTGGGTTCACCTGTTTTATTTTTTTCAGCTTTAGAGTTAGCTTTTTTTTTTTTGTATTTGTTTTTCATTCAGTGTCATATTTACATGGTTTTAAGGTCATAATTATATTTAAAGACATAGAGAAGTCTCACTTATATCTCTATTGCCTTCACTCTTTTTCCTCCCTCAATGCATAGTTGTTTCTTTTATCAAAAATAAATAGAGGTATTTCTCGTTATATACTTTTCTCTTTTCTTGTACACACACATTATATGTGTGTGTATATTTTTCTCTCTTTTTATGCAGAAGGCAGCATACTGTATACACTGTATTGTATCTTACTTTTTCATGCCGTAATATGTCCCAAAGATCACCCAATAGCAGTATGTAGGGATCTTACGTCTTTTATGTCTGCATTTTGAGGAGGTGCCATAATTGATTCAAACCATCTCCTGTTGATGAACATCTGGGTTGTTTGCAGTCTAATGTCATTACAAGATACTACCATAATCAATAACTGTGCAAATGTTGTTTTATATATGTAAGGAAATATCTTTATGTGGATTTCTAGAGGTGAGACTGACTAAATCAAAAGATCTTGCCTCTGTCATTTTGGTTGGTAACTTTATTCTTGCATTCCTGAAATATACTCTATTTAGGAATGAATGGTATATATTTTTCTGTGTTATTGAATTGTTTGATAACATTTTATTTAAGAGTTTATTAAGGACTGAATTGTGTTCTACCAAAGTTTGTTAAGTTGGAGCCCTATCCCCCAATGCCATTGCATTTAAAGAGTCAATTAAGATTAAATGAAGTTATAAGGGTGTGGCTCTAATCTGATTTGTGTCATAATAAGAGGAAGAGACAACAGAGGTGTGTGTGCAGAGAGAAAAGATCATGTGAGGGCATAGCGAGAAGGTGGCCATCTGCCAGCAAAAGAGAGAGGCCTCAGAAGAAACCAAACCTGTCAGCACCTTGATCTTGGACTTCCAGGCACAAGGGCTGTGAGGAAGTAAATTTTTGTTTAAACCACCCAGTTGGTGGTGGTGTGTTATGGCAGCCCTAACAAACTGATATACTGTAGTATATAATATAATATAATATAATAAATATAATATAATATAATATAATATAAATATAATGAATATAATAGTGAATTTTAATATGGGTTGCTTTTGTTTGTGCAGTTTTTTTCTCAGATTGGGTATATATATTATAGTCATTTCATTTAAAAATGTACTTAGGTATTTTCCTTGTTTCTGTGCTCTGGAACAGCTTATGTGAGATTGGGATTATCTGATTTTTGAAGTGTGATATAGTTCCCCTGAGAAACCATCTGGGGCTTGTGGTTTTTTGGAGACTAGCTTTTGGATACCTTTATTTCATCTTTCAAATTGGACTCTATATTTTGTTTTGCATTAGTTTCCTTTGTTTTAAAGTTTATTTGCATAAAGTGAAAAGATTTTTAAATTTTCTTCTATTTAAATGGTTATTTTGTCCTTGTCATTTCTTGATTGAATGTACTTCCTTGTTTTTTTTTCTTGTTTAGACTAGCTGCCGTTTGGTATATGTTATTAAAATTTTCAAAGAACCAATTTTATTGATTAGCTGTCTTATTTTTCTAATTCTAACTTGGTAATTTTTGCTTATTTTTCTTATTCTTTCTTTTAGTTAAGTTTTTGTTTTCTTTCTTTCTACCTTTGAGTTAGAAGTTAATTTTATTTATTTTTATCATTTTTTTAATTAACATAAATATTGAAAGCAATGAATTTTCCCCTGAGCACTGTTTTACTTATAGCCCACAGATCAGATATCTGTGTAGTTTATATTAATATTATTTTAGACATTCTGTAATTTATGTTTACATTTTACCTTTTCTCCAAGAGGTATTTAATAGAATTTTCTAAGTGGAAAGGTGGCTTGTTTTTGTTTATGATTTTGTTATTATTTTGAATCATATTGTACTGTGATAAAAGATACTGTTTCTGTTATTTTTACTCAATGGAATTTATTAAAGCTTTGTGGTCTAATACCTATTAGCGTTCCGTACACACTGGAAAAGAATATTGGATGCAGGAGGGATATGGAGACTTTCTAGGTTACTCAGTTTTAATTGTTCCCTCCTTCTTTGCTATACTGGAGGGGGAAGGGCTTTTATTTTTTGAAGGAGTACCCCTCTTACCTTTTACCTTTTTACTCTTGGTGTTTCTCCTAATCTTCCTGAGATCTTTCTTCAAAGGGGCACTCATGCTCATGTATTTACTTAGTCTATTCACCTCTAGGGGGCACTCTAACTGCTGCATACCTCCATTTCCAGGGTGTTGCCTTTCCCCAGAGTGCCATGTCTATTTATGCATACCTTTCCAAGGCCCTTTTGTTCGCAACCATTTACTTGGATCTACCGTGTCTCAGACCTCCCAGCAGTTCCCACTCAGGGTAGGCATTCCTTTCTGTGGTGGAATCCTACTTGAAGTTATCTTTGTTTTGCCACCACTGGGACCCCACAGCACTCTTCTCCCTTCCTCGCAGCCCCTGCCTGTGTTAAGAATGAAGAGTCTGAAATTCTACCCTACTCCTAAGCTAACCTGCAAGTTTTATGGATGCTGGTAGAAGACACATGACTCTTGGATCAGAGATGAAGGACTGTTTATTATTAGCCACAGCAATAGCAATGATTAGAGTGTCAGCATTTTTTGTGCTGGTTCTCTAAACCCAGTTTCCACAGAGCAATGTAAAATGGGTCCTAGTGTGTCTACACATGAGGTTGGTTGTTGTATAGGATGGGGACCATAAGCTTTGCAAACCCAAATCTTTATACTGGGCGGTAAATAGGCTACACTACATTCCAGATGGTGACACTATATTTATCTTATCTTCCAAGCAAACCAGACTTTTTTCCGCTCCCATGGGGAAACACTGTCTCTGTCTTCTACAGCTGTTTGCTATACAAACATCACTGAAAAGATAATCTGGAACAAGGTGCAATTCAATCCTGCTCACGAAATGTGCAGAAACTCAAGACCTCATGGCGAATTGTCTCCCAACAGTGACTCTACACTGGAGGATGCTCAGAGGCTGCCTCTGCTAGTGTCAGGTTTTAGTTTTCCCACTTACATGGAAATTGAAAATTTTCTTCCTGTCTCCTAGTAAAGCTGTTGGTATGGGCTATAGATATTATCTGCTTTGTTTTTATCCCAAATGGGTTTTGGAAGATGGCTAATGATTTAAATTTGGGGACAGCCATTATCCTACAGAAATCTGGAACCTATCTGATTACCTTATTAATTTCATAGTAAACATTATCTACTTAATAATAATTATATAAACACTTTACATTGTTCTAAATTTTTAAATTCATCTATAGACAAAATGTGGAAAGCAAAAATATAGAATAGAATGTAAATATTATACAACTCAAAAGATGAATAATTGTTTAGCCAATAGAAGCTGATAGAAAACAGGCAGAAGAGATGAAGATGCAGATGTGTTCATTTCTTCATCTTAAATAGTGTGTAGTAAATATATATTGCTTACCAATTATAGATAAAGACCAAATGGAGGGTTGAAGGTAATATTACATGATAGAATGTGCTATTGAAAAATTAGAAATATAGAAAATATAAACATAGAAAAATTGAAATTATGTGACCTAAGAAAAATAAGAAGTGAGAGGAAAAGAGGCATGAGAGGTATAATTGGTTTAAATTCTTTATTTTCACAGTTGGGAAGTTACTAGATACTATCTGAAAGTGATAAAGACATGGAGTTATAAACATTTTATTTAAAAATAATCAACATAAAAAAATAAAACCAGAAATTATTAAAAAGAAATTTCCTCTGGTAATGGAATAGGAGATGGTTTGTGAATGGAACATTTAGCTTTTTATTTTATACTCTTCTGTACTATTTTGAATTTTTGTTTTACCAAGTATGTGTATGATTTTATAATTTAAAACAATTTTATAATTAAAAAAATAATGTTTTAAGGGCTGAGGATTTACCTCTAACAAAATGTCAGTCAATGCAGAAATCATTAGAAGGTTAGGGGCTTCTTCTTCAAGAGAACTAGATTATGGTTTGCTATCATATAGAATCCACAGGTTTTCAGCTAAGGACACATAGTCAAAGGCCTGAATGAGACATTATGTTTATGGCCTTAGGCTAGAGAACAAGAGACTGGACCAAAACCAAAACGCATTCTGTAGACAAAGTGTGCCATTTCCTAGACTGTTGTAAATGCAGCCATGAAACTATGCAAAAGAAATGCAGGGACTCTCATTGACTATGAGAATGTGGAAGGCTAGTGGCACCTAATATTGCAATTGTGCTGTTCAGAAATGAGAAGGGGAGATAAAATACTACACTCAGTTGATCTTACTTATTAATTTCTGGACTTTTATCTTCAGCCCCAAAATGCATTATCAAATGAGGACTTGTCTATCTTAGTAGAGCTTTTGTAATAAGCAGAAAAGAATGGAGTAGTTATATCTGTGTTTCATTTTTTTTATTATAATAATATTTTTATTATATTATGTTAGTCGCCATACAGTACATCCCTGGTTTTTGATGTTAAGTTCCATGATTCATTAGTTGCGTATAACACCCAGTGCACCATGCAATACGTGCCCTCCTTACTACCTATCACCAGCCTATCCCATTCCCCCACCCCCCTCCCCTCTGAAGCCCTCAGTTTTTTTCTCAGAGTCCATAGTCTCCCGTGCTTCATTCCCCCTTCTGATTACCCCCCCCTTTCTTTATCCCTTTCTTCCTCTACTGATCTTCCTAGTTCTTATGTTCCGTAGATGAGAGAAACCATATGATAATTGTCTTTCTCTGCTTGACTTATTTCACTTAGCATTATCTNGCATTATCTCCTCCAGTGCCATCCATGTTGCAGCAAATGTTGAGAACTCATTCTTTTTGATAGCTGAGTAATATTCCATTGTATATATGGACCACATCTTCTTAATCCAGTCATCTGTTGAAGGGCATCTCAGTTCCTTCCACGATTTAGCTATTGTGGACAATGCTGCTATGAACATTGGAGTGCATATGGCCCTTCTTTTCACTATGTCTGTATCTTTGGGGTAAATATCCAGTAGTGCAATTGCTGGGTCATAGGGTAGCCCAATTTTCAACTTTTT
>NC_048220.1:65738246-65746174 GCF_002007445.2 Ailuropoda melanoleuca | reverse complement strand
GTGGGCTGTCTCTTAGTTTTTTTGACTGTTTCCTTGGCTGTGCAGAAGCTCTTTATCCTGATAAAGTCCCATAAGTTCATTTTATCTTTTATTTCTCTTGCCTTTGGAGATGTGTCGTGAAAAAGGTTGCTCTGGCCGATGTCATAGAAGTTGTTGCCTATGTTCTCCTCTAGAATTTTGATGGATTCCTGTCTCACATTGAGGTCTTTCATCCATTTGGAGTTTATTTTTGTGTATGGTGTGAGAGAGTGGTCAAGTTTCATTCTTTTGCATGTAGCTGTCCAATTTTCCCAGCACCATTTATTGAAGAGACTGTCTTTTTTCCACCGGATGTTTTTTCCTGCTTTATCAAAGATTAGTTGCCCAAAGAGCCGAGGGTCCATTTCTGGGTTCTCTATTCTGTTCCATTGGTCTATGTGTCTGTTTTTGTGCCAGTACCATGCTGTCTTTGTGATCACAGCTTTGTAGTACAACTTGAAATCCGGCATTGTGATGCCCCCAGCTTTGTTTTTCCTTTTCAATACTTCCTTGGCGATTCATGGCCTTTTCTGTTTCTACACAAATTTAAGGGCTGTTTGTTCCAGTTCTTTGAAAAATGTCATTGGTATTTTGATCGGGATAGCATTGAAAGTGTAGATTGCTCTGGGTAGCATGGACATTTTAACTATGTTAATTCTTCCGATCCATGAGCATGGAATATTTTTCCATCTTTTTGTGTCTTCTTCAATGTCTTTCAAGAGTGATTTGTAGTTTCTATAATATATCTGTGTTTCAATTCCATTCTCTTCTCACTAGAATTCTTGTGCTATCTAGATCCTCTTAGGCTTAACTTTTTCATCAGAAAAATGCATATGGGGGATGCCTGAGTGGCTCAGTTGGTCAAACTACCTGCCTTTGGCTCAGGTCATGATCCTAGGGTCCTGGGATTGAGTCCCGCATTGGGCTCCTTGCTCAGCGGGGAGCCTACTTCTCCATGTGCCTGCTGCTCTCGCTGCTTGTGCGCTCTCTCTCCTTCTCTCTCTCTCTCTCTGATAAATAAATAAAATATTTAAAAAGGAAAATAAATAAATAAATAAATAAATAAATGAAATATTTAAAAAGAAAAATGCATATGGTACTTCTAATTTCATGGAGTTGTTTTAAAAACTGAATGAGATAGGAGACCAATACAGCTTCTTTCTCAGCATCATTAGCCTGGCTTTTGCCTTTATTATAGAAGATGTAAAGTAGGAGATTCATATTGTTAAAATCAGAAAATGGTGAGTACATTCATCAGTTCTTCCAATACATGTTTATTGAAGGATTACTATACACTTCACTGTGCACTGTGCTAGGAACTGGGCTACACGCTTGAGAAAACCAGGCAAGATGACCACCCTCATCAAGCTTATCCTCTAGTAGGGAAGAGGGACATTGACCCAAAGTACCCTGTAATAATTACAGACTGACATAAGTGTAGCGAAGGAACCCAGTTTAGTGATACCAGGTAAGAAAGGAACAAGGTTTAAACTAAACATTCAGGAAAAGCTTCTCAGAAAAAGGGATAGTTAACCTGAATATGAGGAATTTATAAGAATCGTATAGAAAAAGAAAGGAGTTTTCCGGGCAGAAGGAGCAGTATGAACGAAGGTCACGGGCTAGAGGAGCAAACTGTAACAAGGTCAAGGATGCCAAAGCAGGCTGTGTGAGTGGTGCAGAGAGTGAGGGTAGAACAGTGAGGGGGTGGCTGGGGCAAAGGGTATACTCTTTCTGGCCCCTAAGGACACCTACTACTTTGCCCTGTAAACATTTGATACATATGTAATGAAAATAATAATCTCTGGGTTTTTTAAAGCACTTTTTCTGTGTTAGGCACTTTTACATGTATCAATTCTTGGAAATCCATCAACCCTCAAAATGTCCCTGAGAAGTAGCTGTATCCCTGTTTTACTGATGAGGGAACAGCTGGTTATGTGGTGGACGTTAGGTTGGAAGCCAGTCGCTAGGGTCTGTTCTCTTAGTCGTCACACTGTAATTAATGCCTTTGAGGAATGAATGAGTGAATGAATGAATGAATGAATGAATGAGTGAAATCATTTTGATTTGAGATCCTCCAGACTAAAATGTGAGCATGTTTTCTTTGGACTTTTGTACATTAGTTTGATGACTTCCTGCACTTGGTGAGCACTTTATCACGAGCTAAAATAAGGACTATTTACTGAGCACTTACGTGCCAGGCACTATGCAAAAACTATACATGCATTATTTCAGTTGTTTATATAGCCATAAACCAAGTTAGTCTGTGAACTCCTTGAGATGGGGGCCTTGACTTATTCATCTTGGAACCAACAGTTCTTGGCCTATTGTTTGTCTTCAATAAATCTGCTTTTCCTTTTCTGTCCATTCACTCCATATTTAAGTGCAATTTTAATTGCTTAAGTGCAGGGAGAAGGAGTAGGTGACCTTTTAAGAACTTCCAGAAGCCGTAATTCTGAATGTCCAATCAAACTGCTGTTAACTCAGACTGCATTTTAGTATGTAGCAGCAGCCTTAGTTAATTGAAAGATTGTCCTTAAATTCAAAAAAGGCTGATGCAGAAAGATGCATATAATTTTCAGCCAAATGTACTTTCTCTAAAATGTGCTTTCACATGCCTAATGAAGTTGTTTACTCTGATACTCCATCCACACTGAAAAGAGTTGGAAATATATATTTTTAAAGAGGAGATATTGTTGCAAGACTTTTATGGTTATTTATCTGGGTTCTAATCCACCTGAAATGATTCTATCCTCAGGCATGCCTCAGGCCAAAACAATGTGAGAAGAGCTAAGGCTGACCACAACCCCCAGTTCCCCATATCCTTCTATTTATAAAACTAACATCATAAAGAGAGGTTGCAAAATATTGAGGTTCAAAATTAGTTGCAATAAAATAAATTCTAAGCATATAATAGGGCATTAAAAAAAGTGATTGCTACAATACAAGTCAAATCACCTACAGTTAAATATATACATATAATATATATTACTTATAAAGCTATTAATCCAATTTAACAACATCTAGGGCATTTATGTTAAGAAATTGCCAAAAAGCACTAAATGGAATTTACAGAGATGAATAAAAAGCTTAATTATGAAGTAGACTTGGGATATTCCAGTTGGTAAATGAGGCTGTGAAATTGCCTTTTGTTAAAGAGGAGTATTAATGACTATGTTAGTACTTGAATAATATTTTATGATACCTAGTCTGCTGGTATATGAAATGCTTCATACATCATCCTAAATGATAGTTTAGAAATAGTTTTAATGCCTATTTTATACCTCGCTAGTGAATTACAATCTGTTGATACTGAATATCTGTTAGAATAATTAAAAAATGCAATATGTATGGTTAATGATAATCAAGAGAAATTATTGAAGCTTTCACAATGTCCTTTTAATCAGTGTATTCTGATTGCGGTATGTATGTGATATCTGATCAGATGGAAAGCTGTAAACCATATCCTGACAGTCACCGACACACATTTAGATGCCAAAAATACTCACAATTTGATAAAAACATGACAGAGAGGGCAAGGGAAACTTGATGTCCACCAATATTTACTTTCAAAGAAGCTGAAGTTTGACTATAAAAAGAATCAAACACAGTATTACTTGCAAAGAGAAGCTTTGCAAAATGAATTTGCATAAAATTAGATAAGGAGGTTATGCTGTATTCACTCCTCCTGTGGTCCTCTGTGTTTCCCTTTGCCTCCTCCATGTAGGGTTAGTCCACAGTTTAGCTCTTAGCTCTTTGGTCTCTTGTTGTTACAGCTGCTTTGAATTTAGGGGTTACATCTTCAACTTTTATCCTTATGTGAATAATACTTAAGTCCCACACTCTCAAACTTGGCTTTCACAACTTCAGTCTCCTACCTCTTGCTTCTAGAGGAGCGTTTCAACTTGATTCCCCAGCTATCCCTTCCATTTATTTAGTGTCTAAAATTGCACTTGTCATTCTTCCTGGCTCCTCTTTTAGGCATCTCTCTCTGTCAGTAACTCCCAAGCTAGTGTTTCAGCTCAGTCTCAGCATGCTTATTTTTGTCAGAATGGCCACCTCTCTTTCCCACCCAGGCCTGAGAACCTTAGGATGTCTGCTTAGCCTACGCTATGAATGTTGGTGTCGCAGCTAGCTGAGACTGGGGTGGATGCTGGAGATAAACAGATGAATAAAATCTACTTCCTGCTCTCAAGATGCTCTCAGACCTGCACATCGGTTTCCTTCCCTGTGTCATTAACCACGTAACACTCCACTGTGGCACTGTATGAATTGAGGCAAAGTGCTTCAAAGGCCTTGGGCCTAGAATTTTTGGAGGACTTCCATAAGAAGGAATCCCCCAAGAGTCTGGATTTATACAAGTTTTGAAGGCTGAGATTCCCATTGAGAAGAAGTGGGTGGGAAAGAGACTCGCATGACAAAAACTAGATTTTCTCTGTAATTCCTCTTGTATTTTTTCACTCCTGCCTGTATACTGCTAAAACCTAGTCTAGACTTTAATAGACTCAGGATTGGGGGCGGCAATCTCTTCAAGTTCTGGTTTTAGGCTTAGTCTTCTTCTAACCTAGAAACATGACAGATACACTAATTTTCCCCAAATTTGTTTACATTCTATAATGTTTTATCATAATTTGATTCAGAAATCATAACCTGAAAATCAGTGCCTTTATAGTCTGACACTCAACTTCCATTGTAATTTTATTTCTTATCAATAGAATGCAGTGAACAATAAATTAATAAAACAAAAAACCCAAGAAAATTTATATGTTCTCCAAAAGGGACCTACTTGTTTTCTAAGGATTAAGTGGAGGGTGGGAGGTTTATATAGCTTGTAGTTCTAGAGTAAAGAGAGACCTGAGTTCGAATTCTGACTGTGTGTCTTTGGACTAGGTTATTCCACCTCTAATGCATTAGAGTCCTCATTTGAAAAGGAGATGATTGTAAAAGGAGATGATTCGTAAATACATATCGTGTGTGACTCTGAGCCAGGAATTCTTTCAGGCACTAGGGATATTGTGCTTGAACAAGTCTTAGCCTTCCTGGAGCTTGCATTAAAGAAGTAAACAAGTTAATAAGTGAGATGGGTTTCCCATAATGAAACTGTTGTGAAGAGAATGAATCAGACTAATAGAGCAGGAGACGAGGATGGGAGTGGTGGGAAGGCCATTTTAGATAGCGTGGTCCTGAAGGAGCTCACTGTGGTACTGATCTCATGGAGTTGCTTTGAGGGTTAAATGAGATAACAGTGCCAGGTTTGTAGTGGTCTTTCAAGGAATCCTAGCTATGATATTATCCCTGTTTTGAACTCTCTGAATCTTGCCTTCTACTATTTTCCCCGTCTGGTATGTGCATCCTCCTCTCTGCTCATTCCCTGCAACTTCTTCAAGGCATGTTTGAAGCCCTGTCTCCTTCGCAGCCTTGCCACCTTCATGCTCTTGCATTATGCTTTCCAAACCCCAGGAACCAACAACACTCTGACTTAAAAGTACTTGCATGTATTTGGCATTTAATCGTGTGTAGCCTTTAGACTTCTTTTGACTCACATTACTCTGAATTTTTGTATTATGATTTAACTTTCCCGAAACGAGTATGTGTTCTTCCCAAGTCATATATAAGTTCTCAAAGGACAGGGCAAGACCTGTGCTTTGGGCTTAAAAAAATGGAGAGATTATATATATTAAAGAGACTTAATAGATATTTACCTATACATTAACAAAATACTTTAAAGCCTCGACTAAAAGCCCCCAGAGTAGAAGGAATTACTCTGCATATGGAGTTACGTGGCCTGGAGACCTGGAGATCGGTATGGGCAGTTTAGATCAATATTTAGATTGGCCTTTAAAGTTCGAGGATATAAATTCACAAAAAATTCTAGTTTGATAGCTTTTTCTCACTGTGAAAATATATCCTGTTTTGTAGCACTTTCAATAGTATTTTATATGCTTATCAGAATATTGTATTATAACAAAGGTGATGCCACATATAGCATGCTAAGTGAGAGTGAGATTTACATTCCTAACTTAAAATACTGTTTATTTAAAGAACATAGACAATTTGAAGAGCAGGAGAGTTTAGGACTGTGCATTATTGTTTTGCTACAGGAAAAGAAAGCTGAAAAAAAATGGCAGCCACAGCACTTTATGTCCACAGCTATCATCTCGATGAAGCTATGGTGTCTGGTTCATTTCCCAAATTAGGTAATTGCAGCCATGAAGAAATACTGCTGTTTCCTCGGTGTCAGGGAGTCAATAACATCATCTTTGTATACAAAGCACAACCCATAAATGCTAAAGTTTCTCTGTGTTTTTCTGTGTAATTCTCTTTTCATGAAATGAACTCTTACCCATCAGAGCAAACAACACCGCACCAGCTCTTCATATAAACAGCCAGAGAAGGGCAAGCAATTATTCAGCATCTGAGACTCAGTTATCATCGTGTGTGTGTGTGTGTGTGTGTGTCTGTTTAAGGTATTTGTCTAGTTTCTTTTGTTTCATGTTCACTTGGTCTTTCTTACAAACAAGACAAAAGCTTAAAGAAAACACAGGAGCGATATGGTAGAAAAAGAAACTAAAGAAAAACCAAAGCATAGAGAATAAAAACCATTAAAAAAACCCCATCATCCAGGAATAACCATTGGTTTCTTATTTCGTATTTGCTCACATGAATTTCTATGTATGAATTTATATAGTTTTGTAAAGGTTGCATTTTATTCAAACTGTTGGTGACCTGCTTTTCCCTTAATAATGTTCTGTGAACATTTCCATGTCCCCAAATACCCCACAGTAGTGTCATTTTTATGGCTTCCTGGATCTCTTTTACAGACATGCCCAAATATATTTAGCTAATACCCTGCTTTTGTTCATTTATTATGTTTTCAGTTTTCTTCTCTGCAATGCAATGATCAATACAGATTGTACTTTAATATAGTCTTGATTTTTCTTCTGATTCTGGTTATTTCATTTGGGTGTGCTCATGAATGTATATATATGTGCGCACACACACACACTCACACACACACTCACACTCTCACACACACTCGCACTCACACACACTCACACTCTCACACACACTCACACACTCACACACACTCACACTCTCACACACACACTCACACTCTCACACACTCACACACACACTCACACACACTCGCACTCACACACACTCACACTCTCACACACACTCACACACTCACACACACACTCACACACACACACACACACACACACACACACGTTAGGCGTAGCTTCTGAGTTACTACTCAGGTTTAGCTACATAGTCATCAATCCACGATCCCTAATATGACATCTTTGAGGCCAGATGTGCTATTATAATTTAGAATTTTAGCTTTTAGAGAGTGTGTGTACCATGTATTATGTGCATTGCTGGTGGGGGCTGAGGCAACATCCGGAAACCAAACTTACAAATATTTCTAAAATAAAATGTAGGAGCATTCACACTAAATGGATGAATATGGTCATGTAATTTGAGTCACTTTGCCACCACAGGAATTTTGGAATTATCTTATGAAAATATTTGGTTTTCTGATCTGTTTGGGTTTTAGAATTGTGGATGACAGATTGGAAACCTGTAGTACTGATAAAATGCATTTCAAATGCAGACTGATGTTTAGAGTCAAATGATGAAACTATAATGCAGTTCACATTTTATACTTTCTTATTTCAATAAAATAATATCAAAAATTCCTGGAGGGGAAAATCTACTTAATATGCCTCTTTTCTTTTTCTCTAAATTTGGTCTTAGGAAGGTGCACAAAATTCTTCCCAGTCTAAATCTGATTGAAATTACAAGAGCTTTTGAGTTTCTTAAGGAGGACTTTCTCTTTCTTTCCCTTTCCTTTCCTTTCCTTTCCTTTCCTTTCCTTTCCTTTCCTTTCCTTTCCTTTCCTTTCCTTT